>NC_062529.1:16507069-16574569 GCF_022655615.1 Tachysurus fulvidraco
TATGGGTGTGTCTGCACTTGGTGCATCTTGGTGAGTCATAGCAGTATCAGTGAACCAGTTTTATTCTGCTTTTGGATCTCTTTTGGTCTGTTTGGCCAGACATTTGCTCACTGAAACCACAATCATTAAGAGTGTAGAATATATAACAACAAAAAATAGTGCCATTCTCCGGACTTCCTTGGTTCGGTTCATTCACTGACGTCTACGTACCTGATTGCGTCTTGCAGGTGGTTTTGATTTAACATTCAAAGTTGAAAAACATAACCCTAACCCACCATTCTTATGATAGAGCTTAGAAATTTTTGAATATACACCTTTTGCATGCTAAAGTTTTCTAGAAAGCCAGTGCAGACATCAGGACAAACTGGAGCGTGAAGTACTTCAACTGAATCATTTTAACCGAACAAATTACAGAAAAATATATAACAAAGAAAATAGCTGAAATAAAATGGAGTAGCATAAAAAGCTAAAGATATTGTCCTAGGTTGCAGTTTTGGTTAGTGCTGGATATTTGGTGAACTTTCTTTTAGTCAACACAGATCCTTTTGCATTCCTTTCTGTTTTTGTTCGACACAGAGAGCCTGTGTCAATGCTCTGCATGCCAAATGGGCACGGCTTCACACAGGTAAATATAACCATTTGGTGTCATAGAAGCAGCAGGCGGTCTCTGTGTTGCTGACGAAAAATGAACCATTTTATAAGAGAACAAACAAAAATCTATCAGTCTGAACAAATCAGAGCAACCACAAAACAGAGATATTATTAAGTCACTTTCTGGATGTCTGAGCTGTTGTCTGAGTCAAATAGTCATCGTCATCATCATTATTTTTATAGCACTTTCTATTTTCTGTTCAAAATCTCAAAGGGGTTTTTGATAGATCAGTATAAGTTGTTTATGAAAAAGTATGTAAAAATGTACATTCACTGATGAAGTAGCTTAAAACTGAGAGAATTTCTACAAATTATGTAAAAGCCAAGAATAGACCAAGATAAACAAGTATGCTTCTAATTTGGATTTAATAAGCTACTGAGCTAGCACATAAAATGTTCTTATCAAACACTGTTTCAGAAATTTGAGACAATGCAGGAAAAACATCTTCTACCAGCTGAACTGTGACTGATACTGAGAGTGAAGTGGTCAGATTGGGTGGGACTGCTTCAGGAGATCAGCAAGATACTACACCCTATGGCTAAATAACTGTACATACCATCATACCCATATGTGGTTCTTCCTCAAACTGTTGCCGCCGAGCTGGAAGGACACAATTCCCCTTTACTAGAGCTAAAAGGACTAAACCTGTTCTTGCATGATGTTGCTGGTATACATTAAGCAAATTTCACAAAGTCTTGGTTTGCCATGGTTGGGATTGGAGTGAAAGAACTCTACTTTGATGTACAGAGCTCTGGCAAAGTGGTGAGCTGCTGACTTCTTACTTCAGGGAGCTGCTATCCAGCCGGCAGTATATTACAATATTCCAGAAAGAATATAGTCTAGAAGATATGAAATCATACATTAGTCATGTCTGAATATTTTCAGTGTGATAAATTCAATTATACTCTACTACTACTACTACTACTACTACTACTACTACTACTACTACTAATAATAATAGTTTTATTATTATTTATAGTATATTGTGTGTATGAGATTCAAGATATGAAGCTCGTAGGACAAACAAAGGCCAAACCGAGCAACATGGAAGTATATGATGCATGGGGCGCTGTGGATTGAATCACAATTTATTAGATATTCTCAGAAATAGTACCAGCTTAGTTCATTAGAAAATATTGCAGGCAGGTCCAAACAAAAATAATAAGTACAGGACAGGGCAGGATTGGTCAAAATTCTTTTGGGAAAGACAGTCCTGAAGTCCAGAAGAACTGTTTTTTTAAGTCTTTCCATTCCACGTAGTTAATAGTGTCATAGACTGCACGCATGTCCAACATTACCAAGCCAGAAACATAATCTAATCACTGACCACATTGGAAAATGCTGACTGTCTACAATAACATTTCAGGAAAGTCTCACACATATAGTTGTGCACTAATGAACAGCTAATTAATCAGCTGTAGGCATTTTATTGCACATAAATAAAATACTGCTATATTATTCCTAAGGAAAGGACTAATGACATTCATTGACCTATTTTACTTGAATTTAATTTTAATTGATAAGGAATAAATTAAATATTTTTTGGATCATAATTTGTGCCTGTTCCATAGATTTTATCCATGCTTATCCTTGCTTATCAAAAAAAAAAAACTCAGTCAATATATATTGTTATAAAAAGTCAAATGCTTTTGATAATATAAATATTTAATGTTTTTCACTTCAACCAGACAGAAAAGGGTTATTGATTTACTGTGTTCAATTTTGGTAGTCCTGATTTCTGTGTTTTTATTCAAGTAAACAGTTTATTGAACTCAGTCTATATTCTGAGTTCATTCACGAGTCAGTTGAGTTCTAGTTGCGTCATGAGTCACTGTGTGCCCAAGTCTTTTATTTGAGTCCCAACTCTGGGGCAATTGCTTGTTTTTCATGTTTTTTGAATTTCTTTGTCTGGGCCCATGTACAGTATTTGTTAGAGAAACTGAGCCATGTTCAATAATGTGCTTGGACAAATGATGTTTTTTTATTTGCTATTCCTTTCTCTGCTCATTTAATTTTAGTTCTTTGCTGTTGAAAGCCGTTATTAAAGGTTTTTGAATGGTTCTCTGATTATCTACAATTTAAACACGTTTCATTGTGGACTGAAGTGTGTTATTGAGCTGCTCTGCTCCATGTTCCAGTCACTGGGTGCAGACTGCATGGCTCCTGGGATGGCTTGGCCAGCAGCCACCTGGCAACATTAGAAAGGTGCCCTTCCTGGCCTTTCTCAACGGAAGCATATACAGAGACCCTCCAACTTCCAAGCTCAGCCCACTCATTCATCAAACCCCGGCAGCCTCAGAACACACTTACTGTCACACTGCTGGATGCTTTGAGGATAAACACATACACTCACACCATGCAAAAACATATGTATATGTCCTCTTGTAGAATCACAAAGTCCCACACAGACACTAACTTTACTTTCACAGAGGCTTACAGTGACTTTTGTTTAAGATGCCTGCAGCACTCTCACGCTATCCCTTCACATCAGCTATAAAATGTTACTAGATGGAAGGAATTTGCTGCAGTCCAGATTTAAAATGATGAACAGTAGTCTTTGTCGGGGATACAGCGTTTTTGCCAAGTCCAACTACCCATTCAAAAGAAATCATTTCTAAACAAGCATACAATGTGAAGAATTTCTGCATTTTGGTATGTCCGATTATAAAGTATTTAGGGCCTGTTATGATAAGCTGTAACATTTTTTTCTTCTGTGTGAATGAATGAACTGACTCTTGGAATCTGTTTGTATTTGACCTCATATGACTTGGAGGAAAATGCTGCTTCTAATAAAATATAAAAAATATGGTTATTTTATTACAGAGATTCAGAAAATGCACTGAAAATTCACCAAATGTTCTGTCTCGAAAGGATTGTGCAGATGTGCTAGAATTAAAGCTTAGCCAGTAACAGTTTCAGGTGGTTAGACGTGTAGAGTGAATATCTATTATTGTTTTTTTTTGTCCGTCCTTCAGCTAATTTTGCTTCTCTTTGTCTCCAGGCCATGCTGAATGTACAAACCCTTGTGCCTGGTGCTGTTCCTCAAGACGCTGTTCCCACCAGCTTTCACTCGCAGTCCCAGTCCAGCACGAAGCAGACAGCAAGTCGGAGAGATCCACAATTCTTTGTCCCTACACGTGGCACGACTGCTCTGATTCCCAAACCCCCCAGCAGCACAGCCAAAGGCACACTCTTATGCAAGTCTGCCACTCAAAAGACCAACCAGTAAGTTTCAAGTTAAAAGTGCCATATTATCTGTATTATTGTTACAGTACATGTAAGGTGTCTGGGGTTAGCAGTAGTTTGAGAGCTGTGTCTACTTATCTGACTAGTTAAAGAAAACAACATGTCACAATTAGCCTTTATTTATCAGGAATACTTAACCCTAATTTTCCCTGGCAGTAAATTCTAACTTGTTTTCCTACATTTCCTAGCATGCTTAGAACTCATATATTACTTGATAAAGATTCAAACATATTCCCCAATTCTCACAGAAGCCCTGATGTCAAGCTTCGAAATTGTGCAAAGGAAAAGGTCTGGAGATCTCAAGTTTGAATCAAGTTTGATCCATCTGTGGCCTGGAATCGTAGAGAGCAAAGTTGGCAATGCTCTCGGGGTCCAGCAACACTAGCCAATCATGGGTGTCTGGGAGCTCATGTATGTGGAAGAGGGTAGATAGTTCTTTCCTCCAAGTGTCTATAAACAGTATGGCTTAGTTTAAATTATATTTATGTGTAAAAGAGGGGGGAAAAAACACTTGATCAAAATCTATAAAGTTGAAGGAAAACATATACATACAATCCAGACAATATGTTGCTTTGTTTCTAGATAGTCATTTTTTCCTACTGCACCCTATCATTAACACACATCGGTTGTTGCTTTGGCCAATAGAAATATAGTAATCAAGCTCAGCACAGTTCAGTTTGTAAAGAACCAGTCTTTATTTGTTGTCAGCGTGATGCAGAGAAATGCTTAGAATTTACAAATGTTAGTTTAGTCATTAGTTCAAAATGCTGACTGAAATACCAGACATGCCACTGTTACTTTCAGCTTTTTTTGTGTAACTTAAAGTAACTAAAACAATGTCTCAGTCATTTCTAAGTATTCTTAGTGCTTTTTACTTCTTTTTTTTTTTTTAAATCCATATTAAAATTGATTTAAATCCATAAGAATTTACATATTGAACCTCCAGCCTGAAGAAAGCCAAGCAGGGCCCGGTCACACCTTAGAGCAGGGTGTTTAGTCATGCTCTTCTAATTCAGTGTAAACATTTTCTTGTTCATAAAATCTGCTCGGAAACTTTAGGTATAAAAGCTAGAATGAGCAGCATTGTAACTCAGATTATTATTTTGTTGTTTTTGTGCTTTTTATACAGCCAACTGATTTTTCATTTCTTACCTGGAAGCAACTGGATCACTAATTTTATAACTTATAAGTTACAAGTCCTGACCACTTGCTATTCTCATTCTCAAATTACTAACATGTTGTAAATATCAGTAATGTGTTTGTGTATATAGAAGGAAAACTAAGATCAGTTGTGATTCTTGTTCAGTGCAAAGATACACAATAGACCTTCTTAGTTCTGTGTAATTCAACCATCTGAACATGTTTATAAGTGCTCTTTGTGGAAAGTGAGGGTTAGAAATGAGGGCCGGAGAAAACTGAAACTGTCATCTGTTTCCCACGCTGCAGCATGACTTGACTTCACATCTGGCCAAACTACACAACAATGGCAAACCTTTGTGGTAGCAGGCCTGTTTGCTGGAAGTACATGATCTGCTATGGTGGGCTACTAGATGTCAGACAGCACACTCTCTCAGCGGCTAGTCAATCCCTTGAGGCGCGCGCTCTCTCGCTCTATCTCTCACACACACACACACACACACTCACACACACTCACACACACACACACACACATGGAATTAGAGGTCATGGGACAATTTGTACATTTTAGATTTATGTGCATGAGGGATGTTAATTGTTTTACATTTAAAACAATTAGGCATGGTTTTGTATGTGATTAGATAAGCATCTGCAAAGCATTTAGGATAAGTGTATGAGTAAATGTAGCTAGGAGGAGCAAATATATTCCCCCAGACCACAATGAGATCCTTCCAAAGCATGACATCTCTTGCATTAAAACATTACAAATCTTGCATTACAAGATACTTTTGACATTTGTATTTATCTACTTCAGTATTAATCATGAACATAATACAAATGTACAGTAGCACATTGATATGTGGCTGCCATACTGGAACCAGAATAAAATATGTATGAAATTAAATTTGTGTTACTTCGGGATTCATATGGGAATGTCGTGGGATCAGGCTATTAAAGACAGCTGGTATTGAGTGGTGTGTGGTATGTGGCTTTTGTTTGGGTAAATAAAGATTATTTTATGTTCTGACAGCAGGAAATGGATTAAAGAAAGACGTGAGAATAAGATCAGTGAAATGTCAGGTAGTTGTTAAGGATCCTAGTGTTAGGAGGGTTAAGGAGACAGGGATGATGGTTGAGAGAGGGGGTAAGATAGCTCTGGGGAGGGTAGCTCCACTGTTTGCTCCTCTGTGTGCCTTCCTGCCCAGTGCCGTGTTTACTCTCCGCATGTGGAATTCCAGAGCCCCTCACACTCTCCATAGTCCTGTGTTTTTGTGGTCGGCCTGTGTGACATGAGAGAGTGTGGGAAAAACGGAAGCCCGAAGACCAGAAATGCGCAAATGGAAACACAGAACCAATGAAAAGAAAATGTAGAGTGGAGATAAAGAGGAGAGTGGAAGAGACAGGTGAAGGGAGAGAGTTGTTTGGAATGGGGAAAGAAGGAGAGTGAAATATTGGAAAAGATTGAACAAAGTGGATCGAAGTCCAAGAACAAAGTGAGCAATAAAGCAGATTGGATTTTTAAAAAAAAAAAAAAAAAAAAAGAGTATTAAATTGTTTTCTCTGATTTTGCTTATACTGTGGCAACAAATCTTTACAAGGTTTCCGCCTTTCGCTTCCATAATGGAAGCAAACGTTCATTCCTAATTGATTAATCCATCTGAGTTAACTCCACAGGAGCTGAGTCATGAGCTCTATAGAGAATTAGCAGGCTTTCAGCCAATTAGACCATTTACTGAGCCATACATTGTCCATGGCCATCACTCTAAATATCTCCAATGATATTCAGATAATATTTAGAGAATTCCAGCATGCAGTGCAGTATGCATGTAATAAGTCTATATTGATAATCACCATTATGTCCTGCATATGCATAATGTATATACACACAAATGGCATAGAATGTAGTAGTTTTGAATCCTATCTGAATCTGTATGTTTTTTTGTTATAGATTCTGGTCGGGGATTTTGCTGTCCTTAAGCTGAAAGGGACTGAAAGAAGTCATTTGTAGAATAAATCATATGAATGTGTGTATGTTCTGTTTGCATAGCGTGTTGAGTTTTGGAGCTGTAGCCAGGGAAACAGGGACAGAGAGTGGCATAACTAATAGGGTGACAATTACAGCAGTGCTATTACTGCATGGTGTGACTCCACCTCAACCAAAAAAAATTTGTCCATTTTTCTTTTTGGCTCAGACAACAAATTTTTTATGACCCATTGCATAACCATGACCTACAGAATAAAGGTTGAAAACAAGTTTGAGGGAGAATTAAACGGATTCTTTGGCTTAAAAATAACCTAAAATATTGTCATGAATTTTGATATTATTGGCTAGAACATTAACTCTTTATTTGTTTGATGGAAGGAGGAGAATGTGCTCGGTTAAGAAGGTAACAAATGAACAGGATTGAGCTCTGTTAAAGATTGACTATGAGCCAATTGCTGAACTATTTAAACCTGAATTGAATTAAGTTGGAAAGCATTAGCAAGCAGATTAAGAGGTACAATGTGCAAAGAAGCTAATATGTTATAAAGAGAATCTGAACAGTGTTGACTAATAATAAACATTATTATTTTTTATTATAATATCTATCTATCTAATTATAATCTATCTATCTATTTATTTATTTATTTCCTTTATTTATTCTTATTACCAAGAAGTCCTTGGATTAGCTGTCCCAAAAGCAGTCTGTGGTTTAGACGACGAATACATTTATCCCATGCATTTGGCCATATAAATTGAGCAACAAGTGGTTTGTTGAAACACCCTGTCCAACATACTAAATGCTGATTAACTGGTGCAAAGTGCCCTGAACCCAAATTGCCAATAAAGTACTAAAGTGTTGCTTCCTTCTCAGTCAGGTTAGATTTTTAATTGGAGAATTTCAATCTGCTGTGGTGCCCTGGGGTTGTGTAACCATATGAAAGGCCCAACTGTGTGGACCATACAACGCAGCACTGTGCACCCTCATTACAAGACTCGTACTCCTCTGGCAAGCCACTGTTGTGCTCCTGGAGGTTAATACCAGCTAAGCTTTATTTATTGTTCCCAAAAAATGCTTAGCGGATTTAATGTATAGAGTTACAGGCATGTTGGCCCCTGTTTTCTCCCCTCCCGGACAGAACTGATGATTTAACATGCTCTCCAGAGCCAGATGTTCTTCAAGAGAGGTATAATTATTTGAGCCATTCACAGCCAAAGGGGAACATTTCTCACAGGTTCCCTGATGTCTGCCATTAGGAGCATGTAATTAGTCAACATCAAATAAGAGCACAAAAAATACTTTGGAAATGTGACATTCAAATTGTTTCCAGAAAACCAAAATGACGCCATTTTATTGATTATTTTGTCACTGAGAAGAGCAGGATTTTTCATTTTAAACTCCTAATGCATTTTATGATTTTAAAAGTGGCTTGAGCGAATCTAAATGGATGTCCACGGTCAAACTGTTATATCTAAGGATGACATAAACCACAAAAAAAAAAAAAAAAAAGGATTTGAAGGCAAGGCATGGGAACAGATACTTGGGTCTGGGAATGCCTGGCTGACCCGAACTGACTTGGTAAACATTTTGCAGTGAGTCCACATTGCTCTATGGCATATGTGCATATTGGGCCCCTTTGACATTTTAGACCACCTCACATGGGCGGCTTCACATGCCTGAAGAAACAAGCAGTATTGCAATGCAAAGGGCATAGCTACTACAAAGGTTAGCTATTTTTTCATCGCTGTGCACAGTATGGTATTCTTCTCTTCTTTGAGTTATCTGTTTGCTCACTGGGCCATTTATTTCTGAGGCCAAATTCTCTTCTGCTTATAAGTGTCAAATGTGTCATATTAGAAATCTTAAATTCATTCCTTTTTTTTTTTCCCCTAACAGGCAAGCACCACTTGAGGCTCCATCCGAAAATGGTTTATTCAGTCGCCAAAATGTTGTTTATGACACCACGTGTGGAAAAACTGGTGAGCATCCATCTGTATATCACATTTTTACAAGTTATATTAGAACAAATCCTTTTTTTGTCCTTTCAAATGATTTAGCAGTACATACATCCTTTTGAACAATATGTAGGTTAATTAATTGAGCGTGCAGTTAGAACACATTTCTGTGTTGTCTTAATGGCTTCCATTGGCATAGAGTTCTAGAGATCGCATGCCCAGGCAGGTGGCTTCCTCTGCTAGCACCAGAGCCAGGCAGCTGGGCATAGTGACGATTCCAGCTTTGATGAACTCTATTTAGTACAGACTCTTTTATATTTAGCACTATGGCAACAAGATAAGTATAGATCCAGAACGAACAGCATTGGCCTATTTCCACTTAGCCTGCAGAGCATATGCTGATAGCATCAATAAAGTTAATAATAATTACTTCATGGGTACATGCTGCACTGGTCTGTGGGCCACATTTCTATGTTTTTTCCCCTTTTTTAACATGACACACATGCTTCAGGACCTTCTATTGACCTACAGGACCTTCTATTGACCTAGATACCACTGATCAGTAATACTACTAACTAATTATTATTATCAGTAATAATAACTGTGAAGTTATGATGCTTATTATTGAGTTCTTACAGTTGTTGGTCTATTTTACTTGAACTGAATGGCTTTAATACAAACACCAGTAACTCAAAAACACGTAAGCCTAGAAGCATTCTCAAACATCACCTTGGACTCGGGGGAGAATTGAGTAGTTGTAAACCGTTACTGTAGATAATTCATTTTAAGCATAACCAAAAGGAATTCTCTTTTTAAACAAAAAACATTTAAGTTTTTTAAAAGTCATTTACTTTGTGTGATGAATGGTGATTACCGGTGTTAGCAGACCATATAAGTGTTATCCATGCAGTCTAGCAGTTTGTCAACTGCCGGTGGGAGCAAGGGGCGATGATATGTTTCCTGCTTTCTTTACAAATGTGAGACATAATCCCTATTTTGGGTCCACATATGAATGGGGGCATACAGTAGCCTAGTGGTTAAGGTGTTGGGCTACCAATCGGAAGGTTGTGAGTTCAATCCCAGGTCTAACAAGCTGCCACTGTTGGGCCCCTGAGCAAGGCCCTTAACCTTGTATAAAAATGAGATAATGTAAGTTGCTCTGGATAAGGGCGTCCGCCAAATGATGTAAATGTAAAAAAAAAATTCCTCACCATGGCTCCAGAGCTAAGTGGTGATAATTATTCTGGTGCTACAAGCTAAAAATGTTTGATTTACTTCAAAACAAAAGTAAATGAAATCAATATTTCAAACAAAATAACTAGAATAATAATGCTATTTTTACCATAGGTAAATCAAGCTATTTGAGCCAGATAGAAGTCAGAATTCATAAAGAGCATACATTCTGAAACTGGTAGACAGTGATGGTAGACAAAGCATCTGAAACTTTAGGTACAGCATTCCTATTGTGTGCAAAATTATTTTTTTGTTGGAGGACATCTGGTTTTTGATCATATGATCTATTTATAATCTGAATATAAAATATTCTCTGGCTACCTTAGGTAGATATTGTCATTTGTGAAAATAACACATTAGTCCTTCATGTTTAGTGGAACCATGGCAACCAGAAGTATACAAAAAAAACAACAACAACATAAATGCAAACTTGCAAACAGAATACAGCAATTTAAGGTAACTGAGGTGAAAATGGCTATCATGGCTACCTAGTATACATGTTGAGATCTGGTGACCATGAAGACTATAACGTACTGTATAATAATCTATTCCTAATAGAACCCTTGTGAACTGTGAATGGGGCCACATTAATACAAAAATTAATGGAATTATCTCCTAGAATTAAAACACTCACCAGGATAGACATGTTTCTTCATAGGATGAAGCAGATCCTATAAAATATTAGATGGTAATGACTTGGTAATGAATTAATTGTGAATGGATTTATTGCTGTTTTCACTGAAAGTAGCAGACAAGTCGCATAAGCAGCTTTCTTATTTTACATGCATTTTTACTGGGTTTAAATCCATCCATAAGTAAATACACTTGTTATCTGTAATTATTAAATGCCAAATGAGCTGTACTTTTTTACCTACTTATATCTCCTAATCTATTCTTCAAGTTTTCACAGTTACCTTGTACCGTGAAGCAGTTTTCTCTCTCTCTCTCTCTCTCTCCTCTCTCTCTCTCTGCCTCTTTCTCTCTGCCTCTCTGCCCCTCTCTATCTCTTCTGTCTCTCTCTCTTTCTCTCTCTCTCTCTCTCTCTTTCTCTCTCTCTCTGTCTTTCTATGTATTTCTGTCTCTCTTTCTCTCTCTCTGTGTCTGTCTCTGTCTCTCTTTCTCTCTCTGTGTTTCTGTCTCTCTCTGTGTTTCTGTCTCTCTCTCTCTCTCTCTCTCTCACTCTCTCTCTCTCTCTCTCTCTCTCTCTCTCTCTCTCTCTCTCTCTCTCTCTCTCTCTCTCTCTCTCTAATACAATCTAATATATATTAGAGATTTAGGCAAATATAATAAAATGAAGTTCCATTTACAAAAATGATTTACTAGGGTAGTATGAACACATCAACCATTTTATTTCTTTTTAAAAATGTTTCCTGTTTCAGTCCTATCATACATAGTTTTGTGTCTGTTGGAGCCCATGAGTTTGTCTTCTCCTGCGCCATGTGAGACTGAATGTAAGCAGACACACACACTCTTGCGCATGCTTGCACTCGTCTTCTTAAAGTTGCACAACTCTTTCCACCTTGGAGCCTGAGAAATGGTATGGAGGAACTGTTGATTTTATTGCAGTAACAGTGATATTAAGTAGTTTAAGCTGCTGCACATCTGCTTGTCTGATCAAGATTGTCCTAAAGGGGGGGGGGGGGGGGGGTCTATAATGTATGTGTCTGTGGGTCAAAAACTTACACTCAGATTGTTAGGGGGGAAAAAATCTAAAAATGTACAGTGGACAGTCATTTCCTTCGTTTTGTCCTTTTTTCCACTTCAAAAGTGGTTCACCAGATGTCTCATAAGCTCATTGGGAGCTGCTTCTGAATTTCATGAATGCAGTTTTCCATTGTATGTGGAAAGGGATTTGGGAGGTGTATGGCACCTAAATCATAATGTGAGAAATGCGGGAAGAGATAAAAGCATGGAGTGGGGCAACACAAAGTAAAGTGCAGCCATGCGTTGTGCTGCTGTGATGGTTTGTCTGAGAGAAGAGCCCTCTGTGTGTTTATGCTAAGATAAGTGAGCTGCTCTGATTGAGTGTGACAGGGAGTTAGAGCTGATCTATACAGACAGCATTCTCAGTGATCAGCTGTCAGTGTTCATCTGCCACTTTCTCTCTGATGATTGATCTCTTTGACTGTTTTATCTCTATCCTGTTCACTTTTTATTTCTGCCTTGCACTCTCTTTTCATTAGGCCTACAATTAGCAGTCACTCACGTTTCTCTGTGCTTATTTGATGGCTCATTCCTGTTTTATTGTTGTTTGCTGATAAAACAGATGCCCACAGTACTCCATGCCCTGCTGAAGTACATGCCGTGAAATAGTTGGCAAATTAAAAGAACCATGATGATTAGGTAATTGTTGCTTGTTTAAAAAAAAAAAATGCCGCAATCAAAATATATTTCACTGGCATTGCATTTTGTAATTTTATGCTGTTGTATTTAACATTCTACAATTGTATAATCCAGGAGATGTTTTTTTAATCAGTGAATAGGATTGATTTTGGGCTGAATAACATTTTTTCAGGGGTGTGGAATTTTTAACAGTACTACGCCTACATTTACCAGAAAGTTTACACGTGCTGCGTCTAGACCTGAAACCTAGGCCTGATTCCAATGAGAACTTTCACCATGTACCCCCTAAAAAATTTAAATCAAACAAAGAGCCGACCAATTAGACTTTTCTTTCAACCTTTTGCTTGGTTTTGGCAGTGGTGTGTAATACAGTTCCAAACCAGAAACCACACAGGGCCTCATTTTCTCTATGCTTTGGTATTTTTATTTTTTTTCTTCCCTTGTTCATTTGGCATTGGCTTCAATTTCTTTACTATCTGTTTAATCATAGAACTCTGTACAAATGTTCTCTCTATATACTATATGAATGTATATAGTTTTTTGAGAGGTATATCCAGGAGGACTATATGATTAAAAGAACTCTTGACATTTTTTTTTATCCCCCACCCCTCTACATGCTGAGCTTGGAAAAGCTGCTTCCAGCAGTCATGTCACTGGATTGGAAGTTGGGTCTGATGTTTTCGTTCTCCTGCTCCGTAAGGCCTAACGGTGTAAAAGAGCACCAAAATAAACAGAGTCTGCGGAGAGGGAATGAAAGAGAATACTGTTTGGGAGCACAAACACAGCAGCTCTGACTGCACTCGGAATTTCTTTTCTTCTGTAAGACTGGCTCTGGGCCAGGCGATAGACCAAAAACTGAGAAGGACACGGGGGCAGGACAGCTCCAGCTTCTGCTGCTGCTCTGAGCTTACATAACCTCATGTACTGAGTAATACATGCAGTGAAGAAAAAAATGTGTACTGTAAACCCAGGATCTGGTAATTAACAGATAGGAAGCAGCATCAGCAGTCATGTCCTGTTTTTTTTTTGTTGTTTGTTTATTTTTTCTGTTTCCATTTTCCAAAGTGATTTTGAAGATCCATGAATGTTTTTTAGATAGTATCTGACAGTTTAATCACACGGCTATATGTTCTTCTCTTTCCTCAGGTCTGTCTGTGTACAGCAAATTATTTCACTCTCACAGGTCCAGACCTAGATGACTGAACAAGGACTGGATCAGCGCTTACCTGCTGGTGTCGGATCTCTTCACAGGATCTTTCACGTCTAAAGATTAAGTTACTATGGTTTACTATGACTGAATAAAATATTCAGTTTATAAGTTAGCTAAAATTCTCACAATCCTTCCATTGTTCCCTGAATGCAATGAATCATTTAAGGTGTCTAGAATAAGAAATGTGCTTTTTCAGTTTTTCCACTGGAGCTACAAGTCTAATGTGGATAATAAGCAAGGGAAGCTTATAGCTACAAGTCTCCATCACATAATTGGCCCAAACCAGTTGTTATATAATCCCAAATAGACATGCTGCTGTGGTTTCTGACAGTGTGACACACAGTTAGCTATTAGAATATGCTGCATATCTAAAAACAGTAATAGCAGCCATTTTAAGATGGTATCACTTTCTTCATCAATAAATAGTTTCACTGTATCACACTACACCAATGTCAGATTTAGGTTGGAGGTCTAATGTAAAGGCAACATTTTACATATAATGTGATTTGAATGACAATTTGACATGACATGAGCCTTATAACAATTTTTATTATTATTAAAAAAACAAACAAAACAACTAAAGCAAATTACACACAGGTAAAAAACGATTGTGTTCATGTAATTTTTGAGTGAATTATTCCTTTAAACAAAGTGACATCTAAATCCATTCCTCTTAGCCTTTCCACTGTGCAGGTAGAATCCCATAAACATTTTTATATTCTGCTAGCCAATCTTGTTTCACTGTTATCTTGCTTCATGTCCCAGCCCCTCGCCCACTGGACACGTATCATATCTTTCCTTGTGGTGAAAGAACAGCTGACAAATGCTGCTACCCCTGAGACCATGTCTGACATAAAACCGACTGTATTTATTTTTTTTGGAGAGCATGTGGCTGTGTGGATAGCATGCTGTGTAAGAAATCCCTGGCTTTGACACGAGCACAGATCTGTTCCATGGCCCAAGATTTTCCGGTGGCCTTCAGTTCCTCCCCGTCCTACTGCTGCAGTTGTCCAGCCCCGTTTTCACCCTGCAACTGCTGCCATCAAAAGACTGTGAATAGACAGGCAACAGCAGCTGCTAGCTCTACTCAGCCTCTCAGCCTGAGCAATAAGAACAGAGCGTAGAGTAAGAGTAAGCTTTTTACACACACTTTCAGTCTGCAATTCTCAATACACTTCAGCATTTCACACCCTTTTCAGATAAAAAAAAATTTTTGGAAACATTTTTTGGAAACATTAGACCTGATAAAGACTAAGGAATTAAACTAAGTAATATTCTTCTTATGCCACAGCGATTTGCTAATGATTACTTTTTTATTTATTATTGATCAAAATGCAATATGTGGCACTTTTTATCTATTTCCACAATACTTTTTGCAAGGCATGTTATTTCTTTACATCCTGGCACCTAGAAACAATCTTTCCCTCACCATCATCTATTATTTTCTCTCTCTTGAAGTTACCAAAACAGAACTCATTGTCAATGTCAACTTGTCATGTTACCAGGAAGCTACAAAGCACAAAGTCCTTTGTTGTGAAGACTTTGCTGCGATGGTAGCCTTACTGAGCTTTACGAAGCTGTGACACTGGAGACTCCATCCATGAATGTTAGCCAAATCTCCTAATATTTTTCTTTTTTTTTTATTTTTTAAATCAGTTTATGTAGCCTGCCCTATGTGCAGCTGTAACAATGATGTATTAGAGCGAGCGGAGATTCAAGAATTCAGCTGTGCTGTGGTATAACACTGATTATAACGAGCATTACGGCTGATTATAATGCACATTATTGCTGATTATAAATTATTCCTAAAGTACAATTGCCTGGTAGAAGAGATTGCGATCAGCACACATACCTTCACGTATCAATACGCACTGTATCAGTCCAGACAACAAAACTCTCCACAAGCAGTGATTCCCATTTCCCAAGAAGTTAATAGTTTAGTATATTAAAAGACTTGACAGTCTGTATGACTAATTGTTAGGTTCTGTTGATGTTTTACAAAACTTCAACATATTTTTGACACAGGTTAATTAGAACAAATGGTGTTTCTTTTTTGTGTTACAGGTCATTAGTTATTCTCAGTCATAAAGTCTGGCCAGGAGTGTACTGTATATTATTGATGTATGCAAAATAAAGCCTGATGTCCCCATTGAGGATATTGTACTGTAACATATATGAACTCAGGGTTTGGTAATTTAGAGAACATTTGTTTTTAAGTTTTACAGTGTTATTGATTTATATTGTATTTATCTTGTGTGCATTATTGTGTTATTAATCATTTCACTGTGGAATCAGATATCGAATGTGTTTGACCAAAATATTGCAAGAAATCATTTTTCTTTTTTCTCTTTTAGTCATTTATATTTATATATCAGTGTACAGATGGTGAAAAAAAAATCAGATTTTTGTGTACATGTTGTGAAATGCTTATAGTGAGTTTTACATCAATATTAAAGAAAACTGCATTTCTGTGGCAGAGCTAAAAGAATATAATGTGTGTATAAATGAACCTGTGCTTGTTTATAGAACTATGCTGCTTCATAATTTCAGTAGTATCTTTCTCCTTCTGCATTAATTATTTCATTAAATATGAAAAAGTTTGTCATCATTTTTGAGCCTCCACTTACATAACTGCCTCTGTATGCCCGACCTTGTAGATACCTGCAGTAAGGGAGAACGCAAGCCAGCCTTTTCAATCCAGTGAAAGACTTAAATCCAACGATGCTTGATGATGAATGACTATGGTCATGGTCAGATTCCTGATGCTACAGAGTTATGTACTGTTGAAGAGACCTGCATAATTACCTGGTAATGTCATCCCAGATGAAATACTAGGCTAATACAAAGAATTGAAATAGAAACTGGTAAATTTCACTAGGTGTAAAAACCATCAGCTCTGCTCACATATTAATACTTCAAGATATAAGTACATTAATAAGGCAAGACCTGTGTTTCTGTAGATGCAAAACGGTACATTAGAGGTACTAGCAATTCTTTAAAGTGTAAAAAAGGATTGTGAGGGAGGAAAGTTTCTATATACGATTCTGTATTTAGGGTTATATAATAATAATAATAATAATAATAATAATCATCAATATCATCAACATCATAATACAACATTCAGTGCATTATATTTATTTGACACTATTATGTGCATTACTTTTGCAGAAATGATTCAAATTCAATTTATTTGTCCAAGACTAAATTTAATTAAAAAAAGGATTGTTTTAATAGCAATAAAAAAAACATGTACAGTTTGTGATCTGGTTTCATGTAGTGTCATACAATATTTTACACTGTCTGCTTCATGTAGGCATATTGAACAAACCTAAAATGTCTGGTAGGTAACAGAGGTAAGCATCCAAAACAAAACATTTTCTCACACACATTTTTCTTTCCAGCATGTAACATTACTAATATTATTCATGACACGTCTTGTATTTGTTAGCCTGTCTTGTAGACAAACAGTGTGGGAAACTGTGTAGACCACAGTACAATGTTCAGCAAGGATGAATTCTGTGCATTAAGGCTTTACACTATAAACAAATACCTGACGGTCGCCTGAGTGTCAGCCAGGCAACGCTCTTGTTAACTCTTAAGTCTGTTTTGGTGAATCCAGTAAGGATTATCAGTTTTCCTTTGTGTCCTGATCACAGCTGCTAAGACATTCTGGATAAAGCAGGTCCTGTATTAGTTTGCTGTCAGTTTAATATAATTCAACCAGTTCAAAAATGCCCAAGACATTTGTACGTTGGCACAGACAGTTCAAAATGTAAAAGCAACAGGTATAGGTGGAAAAAAGGGTAAGGAAAAAATCAGCCCAAAAGGTCTACGTGGAGGTCTGAGGGTTGACAGAGTGGCATTTGATGTCAAAGCCACCTTGGAACAAAACTCATAATAGGAAGTGTAGTGCTTCAAAGTGTCATGCTCCAGGGCCTGAAAGTGGAGTAGAATGAAGCATGGAGGTATTTTTAAGTCCAGTTCTGGCTCCTCTAACCCTCCCTCTTCTTGCCAAGGTGGTAAGGCCTCTGAAGGGCTGCCACTGGTGCTAAAGCTCTCAACTGCACTTGCAGGATTTGACAATCATGTTGGAAAGTTGCTCCACTTTTGGTGTTCGTCCAACATAGTAGAGGATGGTTAGAGGTTCGAGGTCCTGTGGCACACAGCATGGTGAAGCTGAGGCTTCTGGGTTCAGAGTGTTGTACAGGCTCAGCAACTACAAGGGAAGGTCAAGTTTAATAGTTCTATTCAGGAAAAAAAATTAACGTCTTAACGAAAAATTGTTTTTAAAAAACAGATACTAAAGTTATTATATTTAGGTTTTATTTCACATTAAGTTAAACAAAACTCAAAAAATGAGATGTTTGGAAATTCGTAACTGATCTAAACCAGTTTCCCAAAAAATGTTGTAAAGTTAAGAACAACTTAAGTAATAGACAGTTTTTAAATCAATGGTCCCTCAAACAATTTGACACGATCTTCATACTACTAAGCTTTTGAGAAACTTGAGAAACTCAGATCTGGCAACCCTGCTAGTCAAGAAATATGATCAGAAGAGGTCAGTGGAGACAAAGTGAAGACACATGAACATGCCCAGTGTAAACAGCTATCCATCTCAGCTGTCCACTTGTGATCAGATCACCCGAGATATTAATGCCAGGTCTGAATTTTCACTCCCACCTGTGCACACACACCCATGCCATTAATGGGATTTGTGTGTTACCTCCCATAATTTTTGTTTATAATTATAACACAATGCTGTTGAATTCTTGATTCTGATTGGTGAATTTTCTATAAAGTCATCTTTATATTAATGCACTCATTCGAATGGGTTACTATAGTAACAGCTCATTCACCGAGACTTATAAATGGTTTAATAAAACCTGATTTTTGATGTTGTGAAAGGAAACTTTATTTCACATTTATGGAAGGAGTCTCTGGTGTCATCACTTTGTAACAGTTCTGGGTTTTTATAGGTTTTTCTCAAATGGAAAGACCTCTGGACGTAGAATGTAAGCATTTTGTGGCTGCATTTTTTTGTGAGCGAGGGAAGACTGCTTATAGCTGCTATAACGTACTGTAAGTCCTAACAGGAGCTAACTTGTTTTGCAGACTATAAACAAATAAAAAGCACGATGTGTCATTCTTTACTTAATACATGTTGTAATGGCTGCCAATTTGCTGTGGTATGAAAAGAATAATACATGATAGGGTGTACTGTTATTGGAAATATTCAACAATAAGGGTGGTGTAAGATCATTGGTAAAATTCCTAACATAATAGAGATAAAAATATGACATTGATTATTTTAAAACAGATGTTAAACTTGCATTAATGCACATTTAAAACCGGTGGCTAAAATGTCTCCAAGGCCAGTTTTACTGAATGAAATTATAAGAAAATCTACAACTCTAATCTTGCTCCTTATGTAGCCTCACTCAACATTTATAACCTTGAGTCATGCTCATTTTAAAGAGTCTGCATAATGCTTAGCATTTTCCTCTGAAGACCTTCCTGAATATTAATCACAACATTTTTGAGACAGATTATACTACTAAGATTATATCTAACTTCTAAGATTCAACTTCTAAGGTTATAATTATTATACTATTAAGATACATAATGAAAATAATTAATATGCACTGCACAATTCGACGTTTATTTATTTATTTTAAAAAGTGTCCTTTCTTACCGAGCTGTGTGTGGTGTCAGCACTGCGCAAGTATGGACATGGGCCTGAGCAGAAGTTAGCGTGGTACCCTTTAGGCTCATGGATCCATCTCCAGCCCAAGTCCTGTCGGAAATCGATGTAAAGACGGCGAACACAGCAGTTCTCCTCATAATTACTGCAATAAAGAAAGGAAGATGAAAACAAACATGAGATGATCATCTGCTCCAGTGCCTTGCGATTCATTTCCTTGTGCACTATATGCTTTTCTATTCTGCTGCTCTGCTTTCTTGGCACAGCTGTGGCATTCATTCAATGACATTTCCATAGCCTCAATGAAGTAATACAGCCAATTCTTACTTGACGTTTTTAAGCCTTCTATTTTCATTCTGTATTGCCTTATAAACAGCTCAAGCTGTGCCTTTCGGAGGCTTGGAAATTCCACTGTGGGGTGTGTCATTTTATTCCATTTCTGGACCGGGCCCAGGTGTCTAATACTGTCGGTAAGGTAAACCCAGGCATCATGGCTCTGAGGAGTCGGTGTGCTACACACACAAGCCTTCTCTAATATGAATTTAGAGACAGATCCCAACTTGATAAGTCTATCATGCTCAAAGTTGTCAAGTGCTAATTAAATCCTTTAGTCATTCAGTGTATTGAGGGAAACATGGTGTACTGATTCTAATTGGCAGAGAGGACAGGTAAACTCTTTTTTTGTGTTTGTATGTTGTGTAATGCTGATTTCTAGATGTTTCTCAAAATAGTAGACATCCTATTGAGTTTAAAGCAAATAACATCAGCCCCCCTACATCATCTACACCTGTACAATGAATAAAGCTGATGCACATTCAACAATACAATAATGAGAATCAATAGCATGAGAATCTTACGAGAAGCAGTAGTTGGTATCCAGTGCCCGCTTGCGACGTCTGGATGTAGGAGGCACGTCCAGGCGATGGGGAGGCAGCATCATCAGGATAAGGTGTGGCATGGGGTGCTCCTTCTGCCTACCGGGTCGGCCATGATCCGAGCGGCTCTCGATGTGATCTCCGTCCATACCTATGGGTGAAACAGAGCTCACTGTATGTTGAAGGACAAATGAAAGCTGAACCTGTGCCAGCATCTTCCAGCCCCTACTGACTGTCGTTCCACAGCATCTTATTCCTGTATTCTTATTCTTTCCTACACTCACTTGTCTGCTCATCCAATCTGTCTCTGATAGAAAAAGCAGCTTGGGTCCCAGGAGGGACGTTGCCAGTGGATACGGACGCCCCTCTTTAATTTGGGGCCAAAAGTCTGAGCGTCCGTGGCAGCAACGCATTCCTTGCAGTAGAGACTGCTGATGGAGTTAGGGAGCCTTTCCAATCCCCTAGACCCTGGGGCCCCCATTTCTAAGTGAGATTCCAGACCTGAGCTCGTTCCCATGATCAAGCTTGCGATCTCTGTCTTGCTCTAAGCATTATCTTCAACTACAAATCAGACCCATATGTTTTGGATGAAAGTTCAGAAGAGAATGATATTATTCCAGATAAAAAGGCAAAAGAAATATACAAATGAGGTGACAATAAAATGATTGAAGAGCTACAAAGATAATGAAAATCCAAGCCAGTATTCTACATTTTCTATATAGCTTTAGAACACATAACAAGCAATTTTACTAGCAATCAAAGCATCTTCTCTAGAATTCAGCTGATTTGCATATTAATGATGAAATATGTCCTGTTGAAAGCATCAATTTTATTTTAATATTTTAATATTTTAAGCAATAATACTTTTCCTTTTACTATTATTTGGGACAGTTTGATTTTGTTTGGGACAGATTGTTCTTATCCCAAATTACCAATCAATCTAGAGGAAAAAGAAAACCCTGTGGCTTTTTATCCTTACCTTTAAATTTGACCTCCAGGACTTCGTTTTTGTTCTCAATGATGTCACCGTTAGGATTAAAGGTGTGACAGGGGCAGTGCACACTGACCTCCAGGCCAAGATTAGTCTCTACACAGCACAGACAGAGGGGGACATTCAGAGCAACCAAAGTTAGAGTTTTCCTTTCCTCTGATTTATTATCTTTATATCATCTGTGCTGAGGACTATAGACAAACAGTAATAAATCATAAAATATAAGAACTTGCTGCATGCAATTTATGCTAGCTGCTGACCAAATGGTTTGTAATCCTTTGCCTTGTCAAATGTATTTTCATATTAATACAGATTGTTATTTTTACTTCCTGAAATTATAGTTTATACCTTTTCATTTTGGCAGTTCAATCCAACCCTTCTTTTTTACTCTTATATTTGGACAACTGCTACTTGCTAGCCAACACCTTTATTTTTTTAAATGATTCTCTTTATTATGAGTTTCCATATAATTTTTTTAATCTATTGGCTCATCATTTCACTATTACTCCTCAGCAAGCACTATGAATTATTCAGTAATTACAGTGAAATTAATGGAAAATGATATAGTCGCGAGAGTAAAGAAGGTCGGCCAGTGATTTTTTTGGTGTATAAGGGGTTATTTTGGAGCCATTTTCATTTTAATTGTCCTCTAAAGAGAACATATTTATGTGTTCTAACTCAATCATATGAGGTGTAACTCCATGCTCACCCACCGATTACTTTAGATATTTTAAGTTTTTAATAGACGTCTTGATGAATGTCTTACGTTTTTAATAACCAGATGTAAATGTTGAAACTTTTCTTTTAACTCACCTCTATGTGTGAGCCACTCTCTAACAGTCTCTGTAACATCGAAAGAAACCCACTCAGCAGTTCCTTTGGTCAGGACATTCTTTCCCCCGATATACCGCTGCTTTGCGATATGCTCATCATGCTTAATGATCTGAAGAAACACAAAACGGCAAACATCCTGAGTTTGCATAGGGAGTACTTTTGAGGATTTCATGTGGTATGAAGGTCAAAGAGGACATGGCTAATACTTATTTTAAATCAAATTGTTTCTGAGACAGTGTTTATGGTGTTTTAGTAGCAAAATAAAACATCTGATTGACAGCATGACTAGCTGGGTCATATGGTAAAATATACTAAGCAGCGCACTCATATTCACACAAGCTCCAGACATTGGCCTGGCCAGCACTGTCTGAGCCAGACACTTAATGATGCCCGAGGCCAAAGCATTCTCCCCTCTCACTTATGGAAAATGTGACTCCCAGTGCAAGAGATATCCCCATATTGCATGTTAATACTTTCATACAGTCTTTTTTTACTAGTTGGAAATGAAAACATCTTTAACATTTACACAACAATGGGTTGCACTCGTGATAATGTTATTCCAAACACAAAAATGACCAGATCATCCTGCTCAGGAAATCTTGGATTAGCCACAAAGCTTCTGTTCCAAAACCTACACCACAACATCTGACTCATCACTCTCCTTGATAAGATCACTCCCACATACTGTATAACATCAGGCATACAAAAGGAAGTTTCTGGACCCCTTTAGGACCTAATCTAACCTCCTGTGAGACTCAAGCTAAGGCTATGGGTCGTCTGAGACCACTCATACATCCCACGCTAAAGCTCGAGATTGACCAAACAATCACTGTGGAAGCGCACGTACACTTCTCCATCCCCTCCCCTCTCCTTCCAGTGGCTGACACTGCCTCTATCTCCCACACAGCTCCTGGAAACCATCTGTAGTCCTGTCAGGCTGGGCCTAAAGTGTAGCCCTGCAGGGCCGGAGACACACGTCTCACTGGCAGGAAACGCTGGAACCTGATCACGGCTCCCAGCCTCTCATGGGAGATTAATGAGGAAACCAACCAAAAATCCCCTCTCACCTCATTTATATATAGTGGTAATATATACATGTGCACACATAGGAAAGGTGTTTGTATATATAATATGCCACTATGCACAATGTATCTCCTAAAACTCCCATCCGTGCTGATGTATTACATTACAGTGCTCTGGCTATGACAGTGGCAGAAAGTGAGCTTTAGTCAGACTTTCTTAGAATACTTCCTTTGTTCAGATGAATTGTGCAAATACACCCCTGTATAATCCATTCAGTGCCTGGAATAAAGATCAGCAATTTGAAAAAAAAAATGAAGAAGCAAAAGTTGGAGCACTTAATACAAATTCAGTATTCTTTTTTTGGTCCCATGTCCAGAGCCATAATCAGTTATAAACATGACTAAGGCTAAGCAACTGCAAGCCTGGCGGTTATTGCATGAAATCTAAAGAAAAAGTATTTATTTAAGAAACTATATCTTTTTTTCTTTTTTTTTACATTACAGTTAAAATCTTTGCTTAGTTAGGAATTAGGTGTTTTATGTCCTCTAAAGCAGAGGACTGTCTTGCATATGGCAACCAGACAACACAGGCTTTGTAACTGAAAAAAAAAGGGAGTTGTGTGTGAGATATATACACAGTATGTGTGTGGAATAAAACATGATGCATGAAGCACGTGCTAAAGCGTTTTCTTCCTCTTAACCGCAGCAGTTTGCCAATTGCCTAGTATTTACTAAAGAACAACATATTTTTGTGCATTTATAGCAATGTTTAGTGTTGTAGAACAACTGTTATTATAACAGCTGTGCTCTCACCAGCCCCCTTTTTCCTCTTAAAGTCATTAAGACAAAAATATGGACTTTTTCATATTACTGAGAAACCACAAAGACTTTCCTGTGTTGGAAAACTCTACCGCTACAGCTTTACCTCTGACCGTTACAAAGCACTGAGACTATAGGCTCCTTAGATATATGTTAAATAATCCTCAGCTCTTAGAACCTCAAACACTAATTAATAAGAACCTTTATTTGATTTGTCAGGTCTTTATTTTAATAGAAAACACCTCCTGACCAGTCAGAATACCTTGAACAGCTAAAGCACTGTGGAATAAAAACACACATATCTTCTACTGCCTAAAATATAAAAAAGGTCACACCAATAAATGTTAGATATAAATTTTGTGTTTGTCTTCAAAATGTCTGTCAGTTTAACGGCCTGGTCAAGTATTATATCTTTTCTCGATATTTGTTCTCCATATTTGTTCTCTAAAATGTAAGAATTATGAATTCTTAGAATCTGGGAATTATGAGAAATCATTCATAAATCAGAATCATGTTTTTCTTCTGAGCCATACTTGGCTATAGATGTTGCTTAAGGATTCTCTTCTTCCACTACAGTGTCTTTTAATGTTTGGAATGAAACTATTTGTAATTATATGTTTATTACTGCAATGTATTATGCATCTTTAAGTGATTAAAGATGTAAATATGTACATTTAATTTAAGCAAAGATCATTTACCTGATAGAGCTCAATGCGCTGCTCGTTCCTGCTGGCGCTGGAGTTGGGAACTCTCAGGGCACGAAACTCCGCTCGGAACAGGTTGGAGGAATTTTTCTCCATAGATGAGACATTGAAGCGGAATACTTTAGATGTTATACCTTTGGGACAGTAGAACAGGTCATCTGCAAGGCAAGAAAGGAGAGGTAAATCTCTTCCTGTGTATTTCATTGAACATTACAGTCTAAATTTATGGATTCTCAGATCTCGGTCTCTCAGATGCCCAGATGTAGATTTGAGGTGACTTGTTTGTGCTGAGTGAATTGTTTTACCATAATGTATGTAATGTTTCATGCACTCTTTTTGTTATAGTGTTTGATTGTTATTGCTAATATTGAGCTTTAATGAATAATTTTTACATACAGTACCAGACAAGTCTGCCGTCAGCAACTTCTTTTACATAGTGTTACTGAAGAAGATCATTTTAACTGGATTCCCCAAGCAATTGGTCACAAATGACTAGACTTAGCTTAAAGGGGAGATTCAACAGGAACTACCTACAACCTGACTAATAGTAGTTTTAAGTAATTGACATTTAAATTTACATTTACGGCATTTGGCAGACGCCTTTATCTAGAGCGACGTACAAAAGTGCTTTGAAGTCTCTATCGATGAATACAATAGCACTGGTTCACTAATGTTAATGTATTCATAGCTAGCTTGTAAAATGTATTTGACCTGGAACATTTGACATTTATTAAGTGCAATGCAGCAAAGACAACTGTATTAACTAATGACTGACTATGAAATTGCAATGTTATGTTTAGAATTACATTAGCTTGCTAAAAATAGTAGAACAGACACAATCGAAATGAACTGCTGAACCGTTTTCTTTTCTTGTGATGACTCAAGCATTTAATTCTGTGGCTTGTTGCTCAGGGAATTGGGGGTTCAAGCCCCTGCACTGCCAAGCTGATACTGTTGGGTCTTTGAGCAAGGCCTTATCCCTCACTGCTCATGGGGCACTGTATCATGGCTGACCTCCAAGGTTGGGATATGTAAAGAAAGAATTTCACTATGCTGTAATGTACAGTATATGTGACAAATTATGGCTTTTATTCTATATGCTGTATTAGACACTTTATTTTTACAGTACCCCCTTATCCAGAGTAACTTATATTTTATCTCACTTTTATATAATATGACAGTTCAGGGTTATGTGCCTTGGTAATTTGGGGATTTGAACTCATAACTTCTGAACTATCACTTGCCTTGAAGTTGAGGTTTGTCTACAAAAAAAAAAAAAAAAAAAAAAACCACTGGTTACATTCAGTTTCCACCCTGTTTTCATAATCTGACTAAAGGTTTTAAAGTACACACGTATGTCAAAAGACCTGGCTTGATTGTAAAATATTTCACTTCTTAACCAAAAATGCAAAAGTTGTAAAAGTTAAAACAAATAATAAGGAGGAGCAAGTTAACAGTTAACACTACCATGAGGCTACATTATAATTGTGAATATGGAAAAAGAGGTGAAATGTCTAATTAATCATTTCAAAGGATTATGTAAGGAAATTGTCTATGTGGGGTAATTGGGACATAGTGTGAAATATCCTAAGCAATGATTTTTGTTAATATTTGGTTTAACGGGTTTATGTGATGGGTTGGGTGTCATGAGCAGTGTGTCCACCCAATTTTGGAATGAAACCAACGCCACCACTCAGATGTGAATGAAAATGATTACATGCTTTGGGAGATTTCAGAGCCAAAGCCATGTCCCATCTGTTTGTGCTTTACAGAGGAAGAGTTAGCAACAAGTTGAAGTCATGAAATGAAAACCAAATGTCCTTCATACGGGTGGTGAACTAAGCTGAACAGGCCCGTGATACCAGCATGGGTCCGCTCTACTACAGAACAGGTGTCTCTATACTGTCCACTCCCCAGGGCTCAATGTTTTAGTTCAAGAGCGCTTTGGTTAACAGCTTTGTGTGAAAACAGTGATTTCTGTCTGTTCTAAAAGTAGACCTAAATATACAAGCAGACCACACAACCAGCATTCATGATCCTCAGATTAGACTCAGTTTCAACTACTTTAAATGCCCTCTAAGAGCTGAGCATGTTGCTGACAGACCACACTCCATTAGCAATGCATCAAATCCCTAGCTGGTTGGATGCCACGATAAATGTGGTAAGCTATATTTATGTAATAAACAGATTATGCCAAATGGACTGCTGTGCAGTTTAGATGTAATGATAATCATAATAGTAATCTCTTCATTTTATATAATAAAATATAAAAAAAACCCTATCTATCTATCTATCTATCTATCTATCTATCTATCTATCTATCTATCTATCTATCTATCTATCTATCTATCTATCTATCTATCTCTCTCTCTCTCTCTCTCTCTCTCTCTCTCTCTCTCTCTCTCTATATATATATATATATATATATATATATATATATATATATATATATATATATATATATATATATACACACACACACTAGAAGAATATAGCCTTGAAATGTTTTCAGAAAAACATTTCTTTTGATTTGTTTTCTCTAGCTCGTTTTGTTTATATTGTAATTGGCCTCATGCTAGCACCGCTAAAAAACAGGCACATGGCTACTATTTTATAAGCTAAATGGAAACACTTACTTACAGCCAAGTAAACAATTATTTATGCACCTTTGTGTGCACCGTGGCTTCAGAATTGTATGCCAAAATGAAAGCTTTGCTTATATCAATAACCAACTACACTTGATCTTTAATACCTGTTTACAGATTTGGCAGCTGGACTAATAACGTTTTTTTCCAAGTTTCACATACAAGCAGCATTTTCAAGTATGGTCAATTATGCATTATAACTTTCCACAAAGCAAAAGAACTTGTTCTGTAGTTCACAGTGTTTTGCTTTTTTTTTTTTTTTTTTTGCTATGCTGTCCTTTCTGTGGTCCTTTAGCTGAAGGTGGAAAGCCCCACTTTGAGAGAAGATTTGAAATTCTAATCAAGACTTTAGTTTCCTTTTGGATGACCTCATTTTTCCCATTGCAATGGTTTAAGGTGGATTTCACATTATGGCCTATTTTTGCCAAGGTTTTAGTCTGTATATCATTTGTTCCATGGCTGTGAGTGTGGGGGATTGTTGGCATAATTGTGTGAACAAAATTCTAATTTACAACTGCTGATATCAGATTTGAAATGAAGGCCAGTACCATGGTGCTTACAATATTTGAAATCAGGCCTGAATATTTTTAGTGTGAATAAAAATATTCCAAAATGGTTTAAAAATATATCCCATAAGCATGAACAAAAAGGAATTGGTTACGTCATAATTTTGTGTCTACTTTTTACATACTTGGCAATTTTTTACCCACGAGGCAGTCCATCTAGCCTGTACTGTATCAAATGTATCATATTATATTTGCTTATACAATTCATAATACTGTGATTAGGGCTTTTACCCTATGATATCAAAAGATCAAAATCATATACTCCAAAGAAAGGACAGAATCTACTACAGTCTGCCATCACTCCATAAGTATCTCAGAGCAGTTCTGTTCTAGACACCACCATCCCTACATTCCCCATCCTCTTTTCCTGTGTCTGGGATGTACATCCATGCTGGGTCTTTTTCCCGACAGGTGACATCACACAGAGACTTCTGTTAAAGCAATCTCAGGTCTGCTGGACATGTCAGAGCGTGGCGGTAAACACAAGAAACAGAACAGAGGAACATGGAGGGACACGTGCCGGGCAATGGCTGAGAAAGAATTTTGGACAAATGAAATAACAGCGAGCAAACAGAGGAGAAAGTATAAGGATGGTGATGTAGGCCTGTGTAGTGTCATATAAACTAAACCTGAGTTAAAAAAACAGATCATCACAGAGAAATTGAAATTAGGTCTGAGCTAGATTCACCGGCTTAAACTAAAACACTGAGAAAAAAGATCATATATAGATATTATCCAGTGTAATGCAAAAATACATTGTGAGTAATGTAGTCAACCCTAAAAAAATGAAAAAGAAAATGTTCAGGTCATGGTAAATACTTCAGCAGCATTTCTTTAACATTCAGCTCTTTAGTGATGCTAAGTAACCTTTTGAATGGCACTAAATGACTCCCTCGACAATTTAAAGTCTTAGAGTAACAGCAGTACTACAACACAGTGCTTTTGTGTGCACTCTGAATGAGGTGGCTTTTGAATAAATCAGGACATACACACACACACATTTGTAGGTTGACTACACTTAGATGAGATAATGTGCTAAGGCTTGCTGCAGAAGTAAGACTTTTTCCACTTGATCAGGGATGAAGAGGAGGGAAAGTGTGTGTGTGTGTGTGTGCGTGTGTGTGTGTGTGTGTGTGTGTGTGTGTGTGTGTGTGTGTGTGTGTGTGTGTGTGTGTGTGTGTAGTTAGGGGAAGGACTCTGGCCTCCAGTATTGGCCTGAAAATTTGGTCTCTGTTTTGCTTGGAAATTACATCACCTTCTTACTATTCCATATATCAGAAGCAGTGCTGTCTGCAGCTCCAGTCCACATCCTCCCCTCCCCGCCTGCTCCATCGCTGATTACCTAATGCCACATACATATTACCCATCCTCTGGAGCAGACCATCACCTTTTATCCACCTTTTAAATCAATACTTTATTAATATGGTTCTCACAAGTTTTGGTAAAACTACTCCCACCCACCCCAACCCCCAAAATGATGGGTGTATGTTGGTATGTGTGCCACTTAAGTCAAAACACACCTTACTAGGGCAAAGCCAAACAAGCAGTGATGTGAGCCAGAACACCATATGGAATGCTGTCACAAGACTGACTGAATTGTATAAGAAACCAGTGGTCCAAAGTCTAGTCTGGTTATTTGCTATGCCCAATGGCTATTACAGAAAATATTATCCAACTAGCTATAATTTTTAGTGAAACCTAACTAGACATTTTAGTGATCAAAGGAGACTCTAAAGTGCAACGTATGTAAAACTCATAAGTTTGGCTAATCGTATGTGTATTGTGATATGCATTAATGTAGCCCCATAATGACATTCTCCAACAATGGAAAAAAGTGAAGGCATTAAAAAAACAATCACAACAATTTCCAACATCTTGAAAATCACAAAGTCTTTGAGGAACATCCAGATAACCAATGGACAACCAACTGGCTTCTCTAAAATGCCAAAGTAACCGTAAACCATTTGTTTGGTAGAGCAGATTAGGGAGTGTATATGTGGTAGTGTCAGAAGCACTTTAGCTGACCTGAAATCCACATTTGGCAAAGGATTTTTTGTGAACCAGAGGACGGTCTGTTCAGTGTCTCCCTAGCATAAAACACCTGTTGATTTAAAAAAAAAAAAAGAAAAAGAAAGTGTGATGCAATGAGCCTATTCCATCACTGAAGAGGCAAGCTTCCAGGTTGTTTTTCTTTCCAAAGAAAAAGTTGTGTGTTCTCTTGAAACCTCCGTGTGTTGTATATCTGAGGATTAAGCCGTAGATTGATATCTCGTGGTACTTAAACATGTTTTATTAATCAAACGAGGACGCAGCTGACAAGAGAAGGCCTATTCTCTCCTCAGAGCATTACTTTCATCCTTTGTGTAAAACTTGAAAAGGCCTCTATAAAGCAGGAACCCTGTAAAACGACAATTATTTAGGTCTACATAAAAGACAGTTATAGCGTCGGTGTAGTCCGAGATGGGGGAAACTTTGACAGCTTGTTCCATGGATAGATAGTTAGTGAGCTCGGTTAAAATGGTTCCAGTGGAATGAACGGCTGCCCTGAATAGTGCGCTAGTGCGCCAGGCGCGCTCCCGTTATTGAGCTTAGTCTTGAGAGCGCGCACAGCTCGGTTAGATAATAATTGTCCTCTCTGTTTACTACCGCGGAACCGGACAGCTGTCTCTGTTCCACCACTCGGTGCCAAATAAGATTACCAGGCCTTCAGTCCAAATTATTGACATATTTTCTTCATTTGACATTATAGAGGAACATTTTTGAACAATACTGTACAATGCTTTCTAATTGAAATTGGAGTTCTTTTGGAGTATAATCATATTCCAACATCCTTTGTAACAACATTTTCCTGGGGCACTTTTAAGGCTACCAGCGGTAATACAATCAGTAGAACCTCTTCGATTCTTCCATGCGCCTTTTGCGTTTAGTGCGCACTGTAATCTCCCCTTATTACACAGTTGAGCACACCAACTTCCTGGCACGTTTCACAATGGACTGCATCCTTGTATGCGAGATTCCCTCACCACAAACTGAGTGGTTTTACCGCAAGCGGTGATGCAGGATATAACGATGAAATGATGAGAATCCGCACCAAATCATTTGCGCAGGCGCGCAGCTGCAAGGCTGCAAATACGGAGCATAATATATACTGAACATACTGAACATAATATATACTGAAAATACTGATGATAATATACTTCGACCGAGCAGGAACATTTTTGTGTGACGCTTGAAAACTTGTAAGAATCTACACAACCCGAGCTGTATTAGAAGTAATTACCTGTACACAAAAATGAAGGCTATAAGATGTTTGACCTGTACTTGGGGTACTCACTGTTTTCGGGCGGCCCATGAATCATGTTGAACTTGTGTATCTCCTTGGCATAATACTCGGTCTCGGTGTTGTCCTGGCCACAGCTCTGTTGTCGCTCTCTGCCCAGTTCCTCAATCAGCTCCTTGGTGCTGTTGTAAAGCGCAAGCGCCGTGGACGACACCTGAGGGGGTCCGAGAGCCTGCGGCGGACTCGTGAGGCGCAGCTTGCTCAGGATCTGACCTCGGATCGCCTCCACGCGTTTTTTCTTTATGTGGTCAATGTCCACGGTAGTGCAAGTGGACAGCGAGAAGATCGTGGTTACGCTGTTTAGGAGGAGGAAAAACAAAAGTGCTTTGCCCAGATGCATGATTTTACCTTGTCAAAAACGACCGTGCAGAGATTCCAGTTTTAGTTCGATTTAAGATAAGAGCTGGTGATTTACTTAAATACACTTCAAAGAGGAAAACAACTAAAGCAACAGTTATTAAGGTAAATTCCAGACGAACGTCGTTTGATGTTCAGATTCTCCATGAGATCCCATCCTGTGAACTTGAACTGAGTATCTAGGAACTGCGCTCCCAACACGCATCCCAGTGAACTTCCATAAGACACCTACACTTTGAGCACTGATACACTAAAGAGCTTAGAGAGTCTCGTTTGCATATTCCCTTCAGGTTGCTGTTTGTTATGGACTGTGTTCTTCTCTTCCTCTCTCTCGTCTCTACTCCTCCTTCCTCCTCTTGTCTCCGGCGTTTCGGACCCAGCGGACCATCAGCGGCTCTTACCGCCTTTATACAGAAAGACGTGTGACGTGTTGGAGAGGAGGAACAAATACATGCGCGTCCTGGTGCGTGGCTCATTTCCCACTGCTCAGTGATAAACAACTCTTATCACTTCAAACAGTTCAGTAAAATACTGGTGATAAGAATTGCTATGAAACATCATAATGTCCACATAAAGAATAAAGTCGAATCTCTCTCTCTCTCTCTCTCTCTCTCTCTCTCTCTCTCTCTCTCTCTCTCTCTCTCTCTCTCTCTCTCACACACACACACACTCTCTCTCTCTCTCTCTCTCTCTCTCTCTCTCTCTCTCTCTCTCTCACACACACACACACACTCTCTCTCTCTCTCTCTCTCTCTCTCTCTCTCTTTATCTCTTTCCATCACACTCACACGCACACGCTCTCTCACACACACACACACACACACACACCCGCCCACACCCACCCCCCCCCACCCCCCCCCCCCCCCCCCCCCCCCCCCCCCCACACACACACACACACACACACACACACACACACACACACACACACACACACAATTCTAATTTCAACAAGCATTAGCTCCCTCTAGTGGATTTTCTTAGAACATGCACACATCGGGCAGCTTATGTCCTATCTGTAGAATAAAAAACAAACCTAAATATGAGGCTAATCATTCAAGCTGCACAATCGTGTCATATTACTTAAATGTATATATGTATGTTTGTCGTTTTGTATTAAATTTTGTTTACCTGCAACAAACCCAAGGTGAGTATGAGTGTGAGTATGACTTACACTATGGAGGCATCTTATCCATGCCATGGTTTGTAGTATTTCTGTATCCAATGAAGCCTAAGATTTACCCTGAGCTAAAATATGATGGGATGTATTGTTGCAGGCAAATAATAAACACTGTTTTTGATTGTTTTCCAAGAACATCAAGTCTTGAAGTTGTATCCACTTATACTAAACAATCTGCTATTTCTATAAGAAAATCTTTCCTCAAAATCTTCTCTTGTTTCTCTGACATAAAGTTAATAATACAAAATAAAAAACTCCTGAAAACTTTCCTGTAGTGGAGAACAGTTTTACCTTTGAGTGTTACAGGATTGAAGCTGTAGCTATGAGGTGGCAACACTACATGCTGTGCCATACTGAATAAATTTACATCCCCTCACAGAAAATTGTGCCATGTCAGTGATTACATACTTTTCCTCATCTCTTTATGTGGAGCATTTACGATTTTAAAGGTGAAAAACTGTGAATGCACTACTTCTATAGCTGATGTTATCAGCTTTGTTGATCAAACATGTGTATGAATGAATTTGGCTTCATGTCTGAACAATTCCATTCAATTGTTCATTCATGTGATATTGATAATGAACAACCTTTTATACAAAGGTCCTTACATTCTCTAGCTGGAATGAACTACCCGGTGTTTGGTTTCTGCAGATTGCTGCAAATCACCATTTCTATATATGGTGAGGTCTAAGACTTTTCAATTGACATAACTGGCAATATTCTAGTCAACAATAAAAGACCCCAGATTGCTGGCACGCAACCAAGTATCCATTGACTAACAAAAATAAACTCTATCAGATGCCAAAAACTTAAATTAACTCTCAGTGAATAGTTTAACCACAAGGACACAGACGCTACATGCCTTAACATGCAGTCCCTAAAATATTCCAACAATCTTATCAAACATTGCTGGCTGCATTACACATCCCCTTCACTGATTTTTGCTTTTGCTTGCTGACAACATAGATGTTAAAAGCAGTCTTACTCAGTAAAACATAGTGTGATCATGGACTTTTCCTTCACTGTATACAGAAACTTTAACCTTTTCAAACAATTCTAAGGACTGTATGGCATGAAAAGTACAACTCAAAGTAGTGCTAGAGTTTCTTATCTTATAATAACTTATCTTAAATTGTACAGCTCAGTTAAAACATGTCTGGAAAAGATCACACACTTAAACTTTTGCTTTGGTTCATCTGTGTGGTTTCTGATGCAGTAGGAACAATCAGGTAACTTGATTTATATGTAAAATGTTAAATGTATATGTTATTACATGAAGTGATGTTTGACATGAGTGTGAGCAATTTGTATAATGGAGTCAAAAGCTTACATTGTTACATTGGACATCATGACTATAGAGTGAAAACAAACTAAAATAAATAAACAAAATAAATAAATAAATAAATACTACTACTACTACTACTACTACTACTACTAATAATAATAATAATAATAATTCTTCTTCTTCTTCTTCTTATTATTATAAATAATAATTATAATAATACAGAGATTAGGTACAAGTATGAGCACTATTTGTTTACAATGCAGACACATTTTTTTGTCTTTGCAGTGGCTTTACAATTACAAGAAAAGTGAAACAAATGATATGCCAGTAGAATTATTTTTAAAATGAAAACAGAATAGTAATGCTATTGTATCTAAATAAATTGTTAAAAAGACAAAGGTATGGTGAACTAATCTGGAGTAACACAACTGATACTACGTTTCTAAACACGTAATCCATTGTTCCCTTTTTGCACATAACAATTTCAGCACATTAGGGCCTTAATAATAAGCTGATAAATTGAATCAGGTGGGTGTGCTGAGTGAAGTTTTGCTCTCTATCCCCCAAAGTCGATACCCCTGACACATCACATGAAAGCAGAGGTCTGCTCACCAGACATTATTATTATTATTATTATTATTATTATTATTATTATTATTGTTGTTGTTGTTGTTGTTGTTGTCTTTGTAATATATAAACAGTGTTACCACCATATTTTAAAATATTTGTATTTACACAAAGTACATTCAGCATTTCCTGTGGAATAGTTCAGTTTATAACAGTATGTAATTATTCTAAATCGAAATGCATGATTTATTAAAATTTCTTTAAGAAGAAAAGCAAGATAAAGTTGCACCTTGGAGACGGTTGCTGTGCGACGCTTCTTCATCTCCAGGAAGTAAAACTCCAGAGAGGTGGAGCAACAGGAATCTTCTACAGACTCCCAAAAAATGGACGATTCGTTGCAAATAGGTGAAAATGGATTCAACGGATTTCCGAAAAGTGTAAGTTATCCACTTAATGAATGCACTGAAAGAGTTTTATTTTTTTAATATATATAAACTATACTGTATATGTTACTGGTAGTCTATTGGTTAGCAAGCGAAGCTTAGCTAGCTTACGGAGAAGCTAATGTTAAGGCTTAATGCTATCAACTGAAGGCTTGTGAACGCAAAGTTACATCAGTAGCCCTTGCTATTCAGCAAACCTTTCTGTTTTTATTTATTTATCGGCAAACAGTGTTACATATGCTGGGATTTCAAATGCTAAAAGCTAACGAGCTAGTTAGCTAACGCTTTTAGCACGCGTTGAACTGATGCGTCGGGTTGCTATAGCAACAGAAAACGGTTGTCTGCAAACATACCTGAAATGTTCCTTTCTTCCAGACACTTCATCATATATTGTTTAAATAAACACGATTTCTTTTAAGGTTGTGATGAATATTTTATCAACAGAATGCCAGGAGTGGTAGAAGAGCTCGCCAAGCTGTTGATCAGACGTCTGCAGAAGATTCACGACACGGCAGGAAGTCGTCCTCCTCGGGCATGTCAGCACCTGGAGAGGTGAATCCTGAGAGTCAGGGTCACTACACATCCAGCTGATATCCATCTTACATTTACACTACATGTGTCATTTATAATACTTAATCATACCGGTGTATTTGCTCCTGCAACTCGTTTGCTGCGTCAAGGAGGAAGATGACACGGTACAGTAGCAACGCATGGCTTTGCTTCTAGTGCTTAGTTTTGTCCATGTTCAGTAATTTTATACCATGTGGTAACATCCATTGGTCTTTAATAGTCTCCAATCACTTACCCCAAAATGACTTGGTATAAAGTTACAGTACTTGTGTTCTTGTGTTGTTGTTGTTAAACCTTTTACAGAACCCTATTAAGTGGGAAAAGAAATACATGTATATGTAGTTTATTCAGTACAGATTTACAAACAACCTATTTAAAAAAAAAAAAAGGAAATTTAGAAAGATTATTTCAACCTGTACGATAATATTTTGCTTATTTGTCGGCACCAGAGATTAGATTTTTATTATTTGTTTCTGAAATTTCCACCCATACCACCCATTGTTCATTAAAAGTGTCACTAGATATCAGTTAACATTAGTTCTAGGTTTAGGAATTGTGTTTCCACAGCTGTAATGAAATGAAAAAAAAAAAAGGCTATCCCCTGGCCATGCTTTACAGACCCTGAGACCCTGAGAATCATGGCTTCAAGGTACATAAACCTAAGCTTTTATTTAAAATTTATTTATACAGTATGAATAAATTCACAGATTTTTGAAATCACTATCAGAGCACTTTATTTGGGTTGTGGATCATGGTAATCATATAGTGTGTACCTACTGGCAGCTTTATCAGACACATCTTAATAAACTAGGTTGTCCTAAAAGTCTCTATTCATAGGAAGAATTTACATGTTTTTACAAAATCTTCCATGCTTACAGTATATATATATATATATATATATATATATATATATATATATATATATATATATATATATAATATATATATATATATATATATATATATAATATATAATTTGTGGACACTTTTGGGACACTCTGTTCTACTACTGCTACCATACCGCTAGAATGTCAGCGTTGCAGCTGAGAATGATCCACCACCCAAATACAATGTGCGTCCTGGTGGTTCTGTGGCGGTCTCTCTTTTTATTTGTGGTCTGGGTAGAGTTTGGCTAACCAAACATGTATAAGAACAGATTGGCTAGGAGGTATTCATGATAAAAGGGCTAATGAATGTAAAAACCAGGTAGGTGTAAAGTGAAATATGATAACATTGCAAATGATTTTATTGAGTAGAAAGATCATTCCTCCTGCTGTGAGCTTGTTGTACTATCAAACTATGGTCATTTTCCTTTCTAGCTCCAGTTTAGCAGGCTTGCATCAACACAATGGCATCTACAGTATGGAGACTTTGGTTTGTCCCCAGGAGTGATGAGGGCTCTACATGGCCTGGCTTTTCTCCACTAGGAATTCCAGCAATGTTATTTCCCCCTTCTTCAAACTTCCTAAATTAGACCAACTTTCCTGATGCAAAAACATAATTCTCGTGCCCTCTACGACCTTCCATCTAGATTAAATACATTTTTGGGGTCTTGTGTGACTGAGCCAGTTTGGGGTCAGATTTAAACTGTTCTAAATATATATTCTGCATCAAATATATTCCATTTTTGCCTTGATGTGGCATCTTGGCGAGACAGACAGTAGTGGACCTACAGTACATTCTCACAATACTTTATCGATAGCATTACAGTATATGAAGCACGCTCAAGTTCATTTGATGTTATTTGTCATTTGTTCTAGAAAAGCTTTGGAAACACATGATACTGTATGACAGTGTTGTGTTATATGCCGGTCTGACTTGTGCTACATAAAACCTATATGCTTCTGTTTATCCAGCATTTTAGTCTACACATGTTTGCTCACCATGCATTACTGAAGCGTGAACTTCACAGAAATCTGATCAAAACCAACATTTCCACTTTCTGTGCACTGGTAGCTTTATATCTATAATCTAAAATGACATCATGTCAATGAAGTGTGTAGTTCCATTACAAAGATATTATACTTATTGGAGGGTGACATGGTGGAGCAGCGGGTAGCATTGCTGCCTTACGGCTCCAGGGTCTTTTGTTTTATCCTGAGCTTGGGCTACAGTCTGTTCCGCAATAGATGTTCTGCACATGTGTGTATGAGTTTTCTCTGGGTACTCATCTTCCAAAAACATGTTGGTGTGATGTTTTGTGCCCCTTAATTGAGATCGAATGACATCCCATCCACTTTTCACCCAGTGTTCGTGTTATAGGCTCTAGATTCATCACAACCAGGATATAGCGCTTAATGGAAATGAATGAATAAAATAATTTATACCTGGATTTTGTTTGGGCAAAATAAAAGCTGTGTATATGCAGTTGATTAATGCTCTTTTTATAATGTTTGTTATGAGTCAGCAATCACAGATAAAATGTGTTTCATCTTGTAAGTTATCTGATTATGTAACTTCTGGAGGTACAGGCAATGATGTTAGGCTGATGTCCAGCATCAGAAGCACACATTATGGACAGGGACATTAGAAGCTTCAGTGGTCTTCAGTGGCCTTGCATGCCTCACATTTGGTCTCGATTGGTGGTTTCGTAAATCACTCCACCACTGGCAGAGCTGCAAAGCTTTTCAATGCTTGTGAATTTCCCAGAAGTTCTGTGGCAAAACTTTGAGTGTTCGAGCATTAGCTATGGCTATATTCCAGCAAGCAAAACAAGATCATTTGAAAGCGTCTCATCAACAGTACTGTAAAATGATTTTATTGTTTATATGTAAACCATTTATTAGTCAAGGATTGCACAAATGACCAGCACCATTGAACACCAGCCTAAATAAAACACATTGCGTAGTTTGGTAATATATAATTAAAGTACGTTTAGGACTATAAATTATTTTCCTCAGTGGAAAGTCTCTGAGAAGCCTGGATGCATTGATAAACAGACTGTTGTCATTATTTCAGATGACCTTATGCTTCCCACAATCCCTTCTTTCCCATATGCCATGAAATTACTCGTGCCATTTTAATAGGACAACCAACTGCTTTTGTTCTTCCTTTTCTGTCTCTGTATGAGGCTTTTCAGCTGCACATAGCTGTGGTGAACGAGCTCAATAATGGCAGATTATTTATTTCATGTAAAGCTAAAGACATTCTTTCAGGACGTTGTGTCATTTGCTGACCCAATTTGGTAATGTGAAATGCTGTGAGTTTTTCAGACCCATTTGTTGCCCACCCACCCTCACTGCACGATTCCATCATTCAAAAGTTCCTCTGTTTTTTTTTTCCTGTTTGACATCTGTGATCTTACTCCAATTGACTATTTTCAGAAACAAAGAATGAGAATGAGAGAGCAAAAGGCTGTTTTTCCTGGAGTTATGTTGCCTCATTCCTAGCATTCAGCATTCTCAACGATGCTGTGTGCAGTTCCCACACTCCCATTCTTTCTATTGCTCATTCTCCACTATCAGGCTTTAACCCCAGACAGGAATGGATCTGTTATCACCGGAAACCCAACACACACAACTACAGTAGAACTGATTAGAATATCAGTGAGCGTGAGTCATACAACCTCCTAATGAACTCTTTTAGATGTGCAAAATAGTAGATGAACCGCAAACAAACTACACTGTCCGGTGTAAATATTAAGCATTCCTTAGGTTATAAAACTGTTTTTAAAAATACTCTAAAGCTAACATGTTTTTACATCATTTTGAACTTTTTAAATATTTATTTGTTTATCATGTGACGATACCTAACTGAAATTGTCTCCTGGAAGCATAAATATTTAAAATGATGAAACACTTTGTCTTTTTAAGTTACATTATATCAGAATAGCGTTAAAAGTTCTTTGCCGTCCCAATCGCAGTATATAAACTGTATATAAATGTTTCTAAGACATCTTGGTGTCAGATACCACAACACACCTTCAGAGGTCTTGTGGAGTCTTCAAGGAGTCAGAGCAGTTTGTAGGGAGGTGTACAAAATGGTATGCAGGTGGATTTAATGTTATGGCTGTTCGCTGTATATATATTCATCTGAGCAATCATAGCATTTTCGCCACTGCTAGCATTTTAGTATTTAATTAAGAGTGACATACATTTTAATCGCTTATATGTACATTTAATGTTGTGGAACATCCCCGAAACAACACTTCCATCATAACAGCTATAAACAGTATCTTAATCACTTTCTCTTAATATGTTAATAAAACTGAAATCATGCAGCTCATTATGTTTACAGCAAAAGCTTAACATCTTAACATTTAAGATAAAAAAAAAAACCCAAATAAATGGGAATCCTCACAGAAATATCAATAATGTTTAAAAAATCTGTTAATGTGCCAAGTCTGCCATTGAAGTCCATGTGTTCACTGTTACTACTCGAAAACCAATAATGTTTTAGAACAAGCGTGTTTATATAAACCTTTGATTCGCCTTCCAGTTACATTTACTTTCAGAGCGGCTGTTATAGAAAATAAATCGAATCCTTCTGATACATTTGCTTTGAGGATGCAACAATGCTGTGGTATCAGTATAGTTAGCTCTTCATACTGTAACCTATCATTATGTTGATTCTTGCCTTATATGGTGGTTTTACTAAAGGAATCCTTTATTGACTAACACTTGCCTCTTTTAAAAAGGCATCATACTAGGCCTTGAAATATATGATGTCCAGTCATAAAATGTGTCATATTGTGCACAAGGCTGGCGGTTTGTTTGTTTGTTTGTTTGTTTGTTTGTTTGTTTATTTATTTATTTATTTATTTATTTTTAGCTTTGAATATTAAAATTTTGTCTTACAACTTCATTAGTGCTAAGAGGCTGACAATAAATCTAATTGTTCATAAATCAGCTACAAATAATAAATGGGTGCTTCATAAATTTGCTTATGCTAATTTTTTATATTAATAAAAAAAGTAGTTTGTGATATATTTCCTGATGTCCTTATCTAGGAGTCACATTACATTTGAGTGATCCTTTTTATGGGTTTATTTAATGCAGAAAGCTTACTGATCCAGCAAGCAAGCTTAAGCATTGTTAGAAGCAACAATAGCATCCCTGAGCATCATCATGTCTCAATAAAACATACACACACTTAATCAGATTTTGTTCTGTGTATACAGTAGTATAAAAAACAGTAGATTGTCTTGGACATTTCTGTTATTGATCCTTGTGGTTAACGATTGTATGCGGTTGAAACAACTGGCTGTCCGGTTGAGTGATTTGTGATTGACATAAATGAGGGATGTCAGAAGAACAAAGCCGTAGTGTCTGCACCAGAAGAAGCAGATGAGTCTAATTTCTCCCTTTAATCCACAGCAGTGTTCTGACAAACATTCGTCTTTGAAAGTATTCACTGAAAGCATTTATTGAAGTGGAATATTTATGGAAAAAAGGTCCATAGCCACTGTGTAAAAAAATAGGAGCATCAGTGTGAAAATGGTCTGCATGATTTTTGAACAAAAAAACAAAACAAAACACTACATATAATACTATAGGTGTATTTTTTCCAGCATTATAGTTTTGGCAGTGCAAGCACTGTGGGACAATAGAGAAGCTTCATAGGGAGTGTCTGCATAGTTCAGTTAATCTAGAGCTTTAATCTAGGAACACCTTATTCAGCCAAAGAATGTGTTTCTTTAGAAATGGCAAAATCTTTCTCCAGGTGTCTTAGATTACAGATTAGTGAGTGCATTTCAGGAAATACCCTGGCCTTCTTACTATGTGATTTTTTTTTAAATACACATGTTTGATCCTATATTAACACTGAATGTTGTGCATGTACAGTAAATGTTCTGTATAAGTTCAGTACATTATAAGTTTTAGGTGCCAGTTTTGGTTTACTAACTGTTTGTCATTTTCTAGGGACCTCCACCGAAGCCACCTCGCAGACAGGGAGGTTGGGCTGAAGAGACCACCGGGACCGGATCTGCCAAGTGAGTTCCCACAAATCTATTTGTAACAGATGTGACAGTCCATCTCATTGAATTACTGAGTAGTTTAATGGGAAAAAACATTTCTACGTATCATCATCTGTAGCCTATATCTTGGTAAGGATAACATAGACTTTTTTACTGATATGATAGCTGGAGGTACAGGCAATACTGATAGGATATTTAGCACTGACTGATATTTATATGTGTAATACTTATGTACATATAATCTCTGTGTAATACTTATGTACATATAATATATGTGTAATACTTATGTACATATAAACGCACACACACTCTCACAGGTTTTAATCTTGTAAAATGAATATATAAACACTCTCAAATCCTCAAGGCAAACCTAAGTTTAATCTGAGCTTGAATGAATTCATTCATAGTCTAACCCTTACTAACCCAAAGCATAGTCCTACCCTTTTTGTCTGGAACACAGTATACAAGCACACACATACTGTACATGATTGCCCATCAACAAAGCAGGCTTCCCAGAAAAAAAGCATTAGGTTTGTCACGTAATCCTTTCAGGTAAGAATGCCAACAGTGTCTTGGGATACTTTATTTCCTGCCAATTTAAGCCAATTTTCCACTGATGGCTGAATAGTTCAGCGAGCTTTTTTGTTGTTGTTGTTGTTGCTGCGCCAAATATTCCCACTAGTCTTGTATGTGACTGAGATTTTGACACTGATTCAGAATTGTGCGCTCTATATGGAGTCTTGTGTATTTCTTCAACACAAAGCACAAAAGGAAACATGAGAGTCTGGCCAACAAACTGAGCATTAAGTTTAACTTACGTTCATCCAGGTGTGTTGTGAAATGGATGTTAAGTCGGTTGTACAAATCTATGACCCTATCATAATCTTCTACCTATCATGAATATATAATAAATGTTTATAAAAGAGAATGTCAAGAATCATATTTCTTGTTCCAACCTAGATAGTAATAACCAAATATATTATGTAGATTATTTATGTAGGGTCTTCTAGAGAAGTATGATTATTTCATTTATTTATTATTGATTTAAAAAAAAATGTTGGTTTCTTTTTGCGGTTAGAGAATCTGTGATAATTGCTATAAAACCTTTCAATTTCAGTTTTTGCAATGCTTAAGGAATGCAGTGTCCTGTATGAGTCACTGGAGGGTGGTGTTCTCTATTCAAACACAAAAAGCTTTTCAGGCTTGAATTAATTTAATGCAATAATATTTTTAATTCTTACAGATCCATAAGACAAACTTTGCATGTTGCTCAATATTTTGCTCATTAAATCTTATTGTAATAAGAACGCTATTTCAGACTGGGAGAAGCCATGGTGTATAAAGCTCATTCTGTTGTATCACTGCACTCTACAGTCTGTCAGTGGCAGCGTGTCACTTGTTCCAGTTGATTCAGTGCTCTGCTGCTTCACTACTTCTTTCCTTTAAAACTAGAGATGCATATAGTGGCACTCTGAAGTGAACAAGCCGGCTAGATTGGATTCATTTGCATGGTTTTCTGAATCACTGATCCGGACAGCAGTGGGAACCTTTATACATCTGTCTCAAGACAGGTCAAGATGCCATATCGGTGCATTTACCTAACCTGTCTTGATTTTCTCTTTTCTGGGGCAGGGATAAAGGACAGAGAAATAGTGGCTAGAGCTCTGTATAAGGTGTTAAAGGGGTTCACGAGGCATTGATCCTGCACTGTGAAACAAGTAACTAATGGTCCCCTCTAGAGCAGGCAAGGACTTTTTTTTCCAGCTCAATGTCACCCCTCATGCTCAATCACCACTGCCCTGCTTGCACTAATCCCACAGCAGAAATCCCAGGATTTGCAGATCTATCACTCCTAATTGACACTAACTGATCTGTCAGTTTATTGATGAACCTTTGAAGCCAGGTTGTCACAATATATTTTATCCCTAACAACTTTTTCCAGACAATTTGACCATGTCTATCGCTTTACCTTACATGAGTCTTAATCAAGAGGTCCTGTAATGTGCTTTAAATGTGACTCTGCCCAGGCAGGACACACACAGAGGGCAGTGGGATGAGCTGCTGCTCCCTTACCCCACAGTACTGTACAGAGCATAACTAGAAATACAGCTGTTGTGTAAAACATTATAACAAGAAAAACATAAAGATTAAAATCCTGGTTACTTACCTTTATGCACAGTTATATGAAACCTGCTCAGTAAAAATATAAAGCATAGTGACAAGTGAAAGGAAAAATAGTGCCTGTTGTGCTGTGGGATTCGTCCACTCCATTTACCCTTTTTAGGTAAGAATGACTGAATGTATATTTAAAGTTATCTGACTGATTAGCTTTATTCTCTGATAAGATTCAGGATGACCCTGCCCCTGTCCATGAGGCCATGAGGGAAGAAGACTCATTGAATAGTTTATAGAGGATGAAAATGATGTAACTTAAATTTTGTGGCCTTCATAGTTATTAGATCACAAGCCTATTGAACATCTTTGAGCGATTTTGTAGCGACAGTGCGCTTCACTGATCACTGGCTGAGGATAATTTTGGAAGAATGCTGTACATGGATGGATGGATGGATGGATGGATGGATGGATGGATGGATAGATAGATAGATAGATAGATAGATAGATAGATAGATAGATAGATAGATAGATAGATAGATACATACATACATACATACATACATACATACATACATACATACTTTATTCATCCCATTGTAAAATTCACAACATCTTTCTAGTACAGTTCCAGAGATTTGTAGAATTAATGTCAAGGCACGCAGTAGTAGTTTTGAAGGCTCATGGAGGCAAAACTCCTAACTAAGGCACTTTAAATTGTTTTTTGTATTTTATCATCAATCTGTATCAATTTCTCAAGTTGTGACATCTGTTTTTTTTTATTGTGCCACAATACATGTGCCGCTACAAAATCACTCAAAGGTGTTCAATAGGCTTGTGTTATAATATAAAACTATAAAGGCCACAACATCTGAGTTACATTTGAGTTATAACCTTTGAGTTACATCATTTTGAGCACTAATTGATCTGAATTTAATCACAGTATATTTATAATGCCTGAATTCTGTGTGTCTGCTCTTTCAGAATAAAAAATATAATGTCCAGATTAGATATAATTATATATATCTTAATTTTTTTTACTATATTAATTCTTTTTTCTCCTTATGTTTAACTTCTGTTCTATGTTTATGTTCTGTAAAGCTGCTTTGAGATGAAGCCCATTGTAAAAAGCGCTATACAAATAAACTTGAATTGAATTGAATATAATTTATCTTATTTAAGATTCTGTATGTGCGACAAATATAATTTTTCACAGTTTTAGCAATTTATCAATAAAGCTGATATTGAATTGTTTTTATTTGTGGTGAGATTGGAAATAAATGCCCTTGTATTTCTTACCCAGTAGGGGGCACTAAATACTAAGAGAATCTCTTCTGTTTCTGTTGTTCCTGATTAATCAGAATCAACACTGATTTGCTCTTTAATCTCCTTAATCAATGCATGATGCCCTGAGTGGGTTTCTGTTGTGGTCAGAACCTTGTTTTAAAGAGCAGAGGGCAAAACAAAGTGTGACAATGCTACTTCTTTTTTAATTCCTTCACAGGTCTGTTATGTAGATACAAATTCTCCCTTTTAATCCAGTTTATCTAGTAAGCACTTATTATTAAGATAAGGTTGAATGAATTGTTTTAATTAATCAGGTTGTTAAATTATAGAAGAGTAGTAATAGCAAAATTATGCTGTTTGCTTAATAAGGGCTGAAACACTTGTATCCACAAAGGTATCCACTTAATCATTAGTGCTGTGATGATTAAGGACAAAAAAAAAAAAAGATTCAGTAAGAAAGTATTGTGCAAGTAAAAATGTGTTGTTGATTATTTTAACCTTTTCTATGTTTTCTTCTTCAAAGAGCTGGAAGAAGACAAGGTCCCGAGGAGGTCGAGGAGTAAGTTTGATACTTTTCCGTTCGTGTTGTATTACTTTCTCATATTGCTGATTAAAAATAAGAGTTTCTCTTAAAAAAATAAAAAAAATAACGTAACAGTAGAATAGCCCACCTGTTTACGCTTGCTTCTATAAAAAAAGGAAATTGCCATTGCTTGGAAATTGTCCTTGGTTGCAACTAATCCTGGCATTCCAAGAACAATCACTTAGCCTGATTAAAAGACATCATGGTGGAGTTCTCATCACTTTAACTGAGGTTGGGTGGGTGGGTGGGTGAGTGGGGGGGTGCAAGACGTTTGTCTTTTTTGAATTCTTACACCACTTTACCTGTGCCTTCAAGCCATGTAGGACATAATTACAGCAGGAGAGATTAGCACAGAAATTTCACCGCTAAGTAACAAGTCTTTTGCTTTGGTGATTAACAGCTCCATAGCCTTTGCTCTAACAGACACATGTTGTTGTTGTTGTTGTTTGTGCATAGCCGCCGGTTAAGACCTCAAACCCCCAAGGGCTCGGATGATGAAAGCGGTGAGTATCCCTGTATTTCTGCTGGTGATGCTGTTCAGCTCACCTCTGTTAACACAGTTTGCCACACAGTTCACACTTATTCTTGGGTATGTTACTGAATTACAGTAGACTAAAAATGGCCTTCGATCGATCACTGCAGTGCAGTTATTCAAATAAAACCTCTTTGTTAACTGATAACTAAGCTGTGAATTTGCACCATAAAATCATTTATTTGATGAATTACACACTGGACTATGCAAGGAATACAACACAGCGGATGTGCCGTTACAGGAAAATAAGCAATAATGCAGCCCGACCAGTGTAACACACCCTAAAGCTGATTAATTTCTTTTAACAGCATGTGCTAGTGTTTTTTTGCCACAGCAATTTGTCAAGAATTACATTTGCTGTTGCTGTTGTTGTTCTTCTTCTTTTTCTTCTTCCTCTTATTTATCAAGCAACATAAGTTTAATAATAAAATTTTGATGTCCGTGGCAGGTACCTGTTATTTATAACACGATTGTTAAAGTTATACCCACACCTCAAGTGGAAGGGTGAGAATTCTCCATGCCTGTAACCACACAGGTCATAACGTGAGTGGCAGCACTCGTGCGTGTGTTCACTCACACTACTCCCTGCCCGATGTGACTTCCACTGGGAACATGGCTTCCACACACCCTGGAGCTCTTGAGGTCCACCCCACAAGTAATGTCAGAACTTTCAGCAAAGCACAGCCTGGAATAATTGTTCCATTTTTCTACCAAGCAGCAGGGGAAATAAAGGCTGAAATTGACAAAAGTAAAGAGGAGGGGTGAAGAGCAATGCCACTGGTTGCACAGTTTCAGAAAGCGGCACTGCTTTGGTTCTGACGTTGAAGGATCTCAGATTAGGCACCTTAGAAAAATTCCGAAAAATAGTATCATTGTTCTATTTGTGTCATCAAGAAAGTACTGAACCCTCAAGCTCTACAGTAAAACATTTGGTCGAAAGAATTTATTCTGAAAAATAAAAGCATTGCTTGTGGTGGAGTGCTGTTCCAACACACATTCCAACACATACTTACTGGTCCTTTTTAACATTTAAATCAGTTTGACCAAATTACCAAAATGTAATTACCAAAAGAAATATGATATCGGATTTTGGAAATGTTCAAAATGTTAGCTTGTAATATTGAAATTTGATTTAGAAAATCCAGAAATGACTTTGAATGAAACATTTAGGTTTAAAAAAAAAACATTTTTTTTCACAATACCTTTTATAAATTTTATACAGTATGTTCACATATATCTGTGGATCCTTCCAGCTAGTGTAAATCTAACAGTCAGCTCTGACAATACTGTGACTATACAGTATCAATAGCTATTTTGCTGTTAAATAGCTGTTCTGAGCTGGGTTTTTAAAGTGTTTAATGAGACTGCCTGATATACGATACATTTTTTTATAGTTCTATAGTAGACCATGCCAAAAATGGTCAGATGCCATTGCTGATGCCTTTGGTTAGGCTCTCTCTCTCTCTCTCTCTCTCTCTCTCTCTCTCTCTCTCTCTCTATATATATATATATATATATATATATATATATATATATATATATATATATATATATATATATAGGTCTATTTAGGCTTCTGTCTCTGAGTAAATAACCTTGGTGGGCGTATTGGATAGGAGGTAAAACAAATCTTAAATGCTGGGAGGTGCAGCCTTGGTTTTTGATGGAGTCGTCATATTAGCTTGTATTCAACGACCCTTACTTCTCCCCTGACCTCTCATAATAGGCTGTATTGGAACCTCATTTAAAAACGTTGTTTTGCTTTGGCCACTTAATCATGGCGTTTGCATACACAGAGCTAAGCCCTGCATGTTTCACATTGAACTCTCATAGAATTGTGTTGATAGTGCATTATTTGCTGAGATGAGGGGAGGGTTGGGTGAAAAACAAGCCTGGAATCTATTTGCGAAGAGCTGGACGTAGAGGCTTTTTGATGTCACTGTGCTAAGACCATTAAATTTGATTGGGGGTCCAGGGGGGACAGATTCTGCTGAACGCACTGCTTTGGAAATGAGAGGACAAAGTGTCACCCAGGACCTCATGAATATGAAGTAGCGCTCAGCGCGCGCCTGCATTTATTTGGATATCAGAAACACAGATGAATCTTGTCAGTGACTAAACGAGGCTGGCATTTTTAATTAGATTTAATTAAAAATAAAAGAAAAGCAAGAGTTATCAATGGAGGCATAAGAGGGCTTGTTATCAGTGTCAGAGTGATGGAATTTAACATGAGTTGCAGGCTGTGTTGCGTAGACTGAAGCTGTACAGTCCAAAAATTCCCCAGAGTGTGTCTTGGTTGTTTGAAGGTGTTCAAAAATAACTGTGTAATTACTTACATTGATGTTGATTAAAAGGATCGTGTAATAAAGCGTCTTTAAATTTGTGGGGTCATATAAAAGGAAAGTTTTGATTTTTGCACACTTTTTTAATTTGTAAGAGATGATAAATATAAATATACTTCATTAGATCTTGTATATTACTTTCATATGTTATCAGCCATGTGATAAATGACTCACTTTTGATTAGAAAGCAAAAGTACAAGAGAGAGACGCATTTTCCCAAAAGACAAAGATTAGTTTTTGTTTTATACGTTTTCAATGCTATGTATAAGTTTTCATGTGAATAATATGCAAATAGTAAACGTTTTTATCAGAGCTTATAGTATATTGAATGAGCACACTGACACACCATGTCCTATTTTCCTTTTGTTTATGTCTCTTTCACACTCCCCACTCCCCAACATACTCATACTAACACTTCCTCACTCTAATGAAAGTCCATCCAAAAGGGTGTGTGGGTGGGTGTGTGTGTTGGGGGCTGTGAAAGTTTGCCCTGTCCTTCTTTGGGAGCAAAGCCATGCTCTGTCCTGTTGAGTTTTGCCAATTAAAGTGGGTTCCCACTGTTTTGAGCGGCGGGCAGGCAGCTCCTGGCACTGCGGCTCCTGCCAGGGCGCGCCGTGACTTCCGACCCCACACAGATGGGCACACCTGGAGCCTAGCCCATGCCGATCGGGCACACAGGTCACCCACTCCAGCCCAAAGGGTCCGTAGGGTAGCCACCAGTGACAAGGCCCAAATGCTGGGGTAGTGGGGGGTAAGGTGGGGTGCATAAGTGGTGTGGGGGAGTGCATAGAGGGTAAGGGGGAGGCAATTTTCAGGGAGCCCCTGGCCAGTGCTCTGCCTCGCAGCAGGAAGAGATGCCGCCTTGCTCACTGAATATTCATGCCCGCCTGGTCACTGTGACAGGGGGCAGTGAGGAAGAGGATATTAGAGAGAGAGTGAAAGAGAGATGAGGAGTCGGAGGGAGAGAAGAAGCAGGAGAGGGAGGGTGGGAATCAAATGCCAGTTCACACGCAATATAAACAAAAATTAACAGAGGAGACAGACGGCATCTGTGAAGCCTTATGATTCAAGAGATGTGAGATATGTTGCAGCTTTCAGTAACACCCAGCAGTAGCAAGCAGCATATGGCCAAGCATGTTCCAAGGGCTTCAGGTTTTTTTTTTTCTTTTTAGAAAAGTTTGCAAAATGTTTGGTCTCAATTCAAATTTTTGCAGCCCACCTTTCCTTTTTGCTCCCTTTTGATCTCTTGCCTGTTTCTTATCCTCCACTGTGTCTAATCAGACTGAAACATCCACCATTAGAACATGTGTAGTTTATTGATGTTATTCTTTTTCTTAGATATCCCTGTGATCCCAGATCTGGATGAAGTACAGGAAGAGGACCTTACCATGCAAGTGGCTGCACCTCCCAGGTACACAGCACCTTTGAATTACAGTAACTTCTGCCACAGTAGAAAGCCAAATTAAATGTGTTGCTATTGCGATTCTCATTTAACCCACACTGCAGATTTCTATGCTGGTTTTGAGCTGCGTAATAATTGCTGGCCTGTTGTCAGGTTTAAAAATGAACCCTGTTATACTCCATCTATAGTTATGATATATGTGTAATGTCACGCTCCTTTGACAACTGATGTACTGATGAACTGCTAATACGTCAACTAAGACTGAACCCCATGAGATTTGTTAATCTGACATGCAAACAGCTGATCTGACAACACTACAGTTTCCAGTTGTGAGTAGAGATGCCATTTGGAGAAACTTTCCACACAATGAGTTTATTCTTTCAGGGGTCACACAGTGAGTGTTTATACAGAACTGTGCAAAAGTCACAAACAACCTGTATTCTTTTCAGTCAAATTGTTAATTCAGTTTTCAGACAGTACTGTTCATTACTGTTATTGTTCAGAAAATACAGCAGGGTGTTCAACAGTAAAAACAGTAGCAAATCTGTAAATATTTCATTTGGAATATTTAATATTGACCCACATAAGTACTGTATGGCTGTTTTATTGTATTCTACATTTCTCCATCATTATTGTGTGACAAATAATTAACAGTACATCCTGAAGGATCATTTGTGTTGTATTTTACTTTGGCACAGTACTATAGACCTCTTATTTCCTCTTCATCATTTGTGATACGATTTGTGCTTTGTCTAAGCAAAACCATTGATGCTTTCACAATACAGAGTTCTTAAGTAAGTCTGGAAAATCTGAAAGTAGGGAATTTATAGGTATTCAATCAAAGACTTGGAAAAGTATAACCACAAAATATATTGGATGACGTATGGCTTTGTCTAAGCAGGAATTGTTCATGTTTCTGATTCACCTGATTGAACAAATCAGCTAGTTTGCTTGGAACTGGACAGAAGCCACCTCACTCATACCAGTTGTTTTGTTGTCCACAGCCAAGTCCAATTCCTATGTTCTTCTCTGCCTAAACAAACTGCATCATGGGGAAAATGCAGCAGGGTTTGATTCAAGCAGACCAAACACTGCACATGTGGGGTGGGGGGGGGGGGGCACAACACTTTCCTTAGACATTTCCTTACTTTCATCATATTATATTCCTTATAGTATTATTAATAAAAATAAGATCAGGATTACTTGTGTATCGTGAAGCAAAGTTGATAACAAACATTACTGCTTTAATATCAGGTGCTAAATCAGATGCTAGTGGCTAAAAGACATCAACAGGTGATAAATATGAATTTAAATTAATGATCTGTGAACAGGACTTTCATGTATTATGAGGATTTCTTACATTAAGAAGAGCTTTAATTATGTAACTGATAACTAAAGCAATTAAAGTTTCATGGCATATGTTAGATGCCCTCTCTGTGTACCGACTGTGAGATTGTATCCACATTGAACTCATCGTAAGGGCAATGTAGCATGTACTGCAATGTGCTTTAAGTACGACTGGCATGTGTTGCGATGTCCTGGCTACTTTTATAGATATGCTCTCAGTTTAATGTACAAATTGCGATACTCAGCTGTCTATCAGTTTAGAGACTGAATTCTGCTTGGCCTTGGTTTGATTCCAGCACTTCATAATCTAGTCATTTTTCATGGTGTTTCTGTTTTGGTTTTGCTTTCAGGCTCAATGCAATATGTGGTGTAATGCAGATGTCATTCTACAGACTCTTTAATCTCAGATGCACTCTTATTTATAGTGGGCTCACACCAAAGCAATGTTAAAGTCTCCATTTTGATTCGTCAGAAGATATTGATGAATGGGAATTCAGGATCGTAGCTTGTTCTAATATGTTATGGTTTCTTTAGCAACAGCTAATACACAGGGCACATAATCTTAGTTTAATAATAAACAGATTTTTTTTTAAGTGGGTAGTTATGTAACAAAGAAAAAGGTCTAAGCAATGAAATAGTGAGGCTTTCTGTAAGAGTCTTCGGTGTCAATGCTTCATGACCGTCAACATAGACTTGATCTTTCTGGTTTCTTAGGAAATTGACAAAAACATTTTTTTACAATGTCATTATTTTTTAATCATAATAGAAACTAACTTTCTTTTGGACTTTCCACAGCATTAAACAAAATAATCAACAGTTAAACAGACGATGTGTTGTTCATTTTTTGAATTCTAAATGTGTGGCATAAGAAGTGTAAAACACTTTTGCATGTTGCATGCTGTTCTAGGAAGATAATAAGCTCGAATAATAAACTATATGGGATTCATTGATTATTTCTTGTAACAGGACTCACCATCACATTTAATCCTTACTTATTAGTGCTGAAACCTTTGCCTTGAATGAAATGAAATATACTTTAACTAAACTTTTTCTTACAATGTACATATGTTGCTTAATTCTGTCATAATTTCTATCTCCACACCTCAGTATCCAGGTGAACAGAGTGATGACCTACAGAGATCTGGACAATGATCTTATGAAGTATACAGCATTTCAGACTCTGGTGAGGAACGATTCTGTTGCTCATGCTGATTTTCTTTAGTATTTTTAAGTAGCTTTTTTGATCATTTTCATTTACAGTATGAACCTTTACATTCTATCGAGGATGTTGTTTGTATGGCTGATTATTTATTTATTTATTTTTTGCTTAATGCATATTGTGTGTTTTTGTCCAGGATGGTGAGATTGACCTGAAACTGCTCACCAAGGTTTTAGCACCAGAGCAGGAGGTGAGAGAGGTAAGTAGACTTTTAGGACCAGACAGGGCTGATTTTTTTCCCCCACTCCATCCAGGGCTGACCAGCTGCTTGGCCACCAAAGGGGGTTATGCTGTGCCTCTGAGGAACGCAAGATTTATGACACATTAACTTTAACTCTCCATCTTTTCAGCTTTCTTCATCACTGCATTGTGTTTGTTTTATGATCACTTCACACCGTCCCTTCTTCTTGCTCCTGGCCTTTTGCTGTTCTTGTGCTCTTGTCCTTGCTCTGGCTTTTTCATCCCTATCCATTTCATGTCCTTCTCTCCATTACTCCTGGCTTTCTCTTTACCTCTCGTGCTCTCTGTGCAGGAGGATGTTGGCTGGGACTGGGATCATCTATTTACAGAGGTGTCCTCCGAGCTGCAGACGGAATGGGATCAAGGAGAGAGAGAGGAACAGTCTCCTCTTCCTGTGGCCTGAGGATAGATGACTTTCAGTGAAAGGCCAGTGCATTTCTCGCTAGGGGCCTCATATTGTATCCCCCCTAGTTACACCTGCATATATGTATGTATCTTAATATTGTTCATATTGAAATTTTAACCTCTGGAATTGTGCTGTATTTTCCATATTTTGATATTAAAAGCAACCCAGAAAAAGTTTTGCTTCTGTTCTCCTGAACTCATTCATTCATCTCAAGACCTTTCATGTCATTCATATTATTTGGAGAGAATTTGTAGGATCAACTCCAAGGTTAATGAACAGGTAAGCTGAAATCCAGTTAATTGGTTTAAAATGAACTTTACACAACAGAGCAACACAACCTTATCATTATTGACTGCACCATTGACTCTATCTGTCTGCTCTTGGCCAAAGCTTCCACATTCTGCACAATTATCTCAAACACATTGAGCTAGGATCCTATTGACATCACTGGGATTAACATAATTAAATGTTTATATTAGGTCTGAAAACCACTCTCTAATTATGAAAGGTTGCAGGTTTAGAATGTGAAAAGTTGTTTAATCAAGACTTAATATAATGTTAGACATCAGGGAATTATTTCTCCAGCTATATGTTATACATACACAATAAAAGTGTTCAAAACTGTTCCTTTTACAGCAGTATCAACTGAGTTGCTGTTGTAAATATAGTAATTTACTGTAGTAATTTTTTAGTAATAACTTTCCAGGATGATGGCTGAGTTCCTGTTTTATAAATTACTGTAAATTTAATATAGCTCTTTATCGAGTGAAGAAAAATGTAGGAAAACACTGGTTGTTATTCAGAGCTCATTAAATAAGCCAATAGAAAGTTACCTAATTTTAAATCTCTTTCTGTTAACTAGTCATTAAATATTAAATAAATAAATATTAAATAAATAAGTCAGTAAATATTTTTTTCTCTTCTCCAAGAAAAATGTTTATAATTTTGATAAACTTAAATGCATAAACATTTTTCTTGGAGAAGAGAAAAAATATTTACTGTTTACATACAAAACTGTTTGTCTTGCAGAACACTGTTGGTATGAATCTAATAATATTTCTAATCTAATCTAATGCAGGAAAACCTGGAACCTGGACCTGGAAACCCTACTGATTACCCAAAACATCAATATAAAAGTGTGCAACAGAAGGAGAAGTGATGAGAGCTAAGGTTGCGTAAATATGAGCTTCACCTCATTTAACAGTTCTCACCATATAAATCACCCAACCTAAACTTTATACTGGTTAACATTGCCTACACATGGCTTAATGCAGTATAGTAAGTCAATATAACTTAGTGTAGCACATCTTATCACCTGCAGAACTAGCAAGTTGTTTATAGTAAATATTCTTATATGCCTTGCCAAATATAATTTTTTCCATATAACCTTTAAAACAGTGTTTGGTGGAGAGCCATAATAAATAAGAAACAGTACAGTCTATGAGCAGAGTGTTCATTGGGAGGCTCAGAATGCAGAACCAAGCATAATTTTTTTCTGCATTTCCTGTACAGTCTGCCTTTTTGGGTTTCTGTGCACTAATTTGTGCTGATACTGTTTTTTTTTTTTTTTTTTATAAATTAATCTGGTTCTGCCATTTAGCTGTAAATTCAAGCTGTGCTTTTAGAATAGTTTTTAATGAACGTTTGTGTCTAGAGAATTTAATTGTGGAAAAACCTTCATCTCTCTAACTGAAACATCAGGTAAAAAAAAACAAAAACAACAAACATTGTGGACACGTTCTGCTTTTGTTTTTCCAACTCTGTGCCCAGTCTCTCTCTCTCTCTCCAGCTCTGCTTCACTCTTTCTCTCCATGTTGGCTTATTTAGCCACCTTTAATGAATTCTGCCCATATGCCCTGAGCAGCTGCCGTGATGCCCCTTCCTCTCTCCCCTGCCGAGCTGTGAAGTGCCCATCCATGTACAGACAACCTCTAGCTGTCTCTCTCAGGGATGGTAGTGGCTGCCACTCCTCTGCTGGCACGGGGCCGCCGGTGTGTTTAGGCGAGCGGCGTGCAGGCAGGCCGCTCAGATTAAAGCGCTGTGATAGTAGGGAAGTGACCCAGCTCAGACGAGCAGCCCAAGCTCCGGCCAGTCTGCTGGAGGATTAGGCGACAGGGAGGCACACAGACAGAGGGAGAGGGAGTGATGCTTGGCATGAGCCGGTGTCCAGCTCCTCAAAGTGACCTCTCTCACTCTGTTCCTTGAAAACAGCTTCTGTCTTCCTCTAGCTCAGTTACTATCTGCCATAATTCTGTAGTCCTGCACGGCAAAACCCACCGGCTGCCTTTAAATAGGATTTATGCAAAATGGTGGCATACCTTCCACATCTTAACCCCTTATCATTAACTAATACATCTATCATATTCGTTAGTAACTACTTTTAATTATTTAGTCACTACAATAAACATGCATCACTGGAATAACATTCATGAGGAAAGTACAGTAAGTCTGGTGCTGCAGAAAAATACCGACAGTCTGTTGTTGCCTACAGGAGACAGTCACGTTTATAACTGTAGCCATACTCCTCAATTCACTATTCAGCTTACAACTATTATAGAGTTTAGAATTATTTCAGGGATAACATTAATATTGATGCTCATTATCTGCAGCCACAAGGAAATCTACCTGGCTTTAGTACTGAATACACTGATGACAATAAAACTTTTGGGATAAAATGACTGGTGCGATTTTATTCTAGTTCCCCAAAACAGTTAATAAAAACATTTAGAAACCTGATTATGACTATGATTATGATTATGATTTTTCCTGAACTTTTTAGAACTACAGCCTGTTTATCTCGTAAACCTCCAGGAACTGTCACGAGGTCCAGACCTCGGTCTTGTAACCTCATATTATTTTTAAAGAAGTTGATTGATTGATTGCTATCTATTTTTTTTTTATTCTGTTCCGATACAATCAGATTCAACATGACTTCATTCATATTTGTTTTATTGAGTTATAGCGCTGTACACAAAGGCCATTAAATATATGTGATCAGCCAGTTAGAAACATAAATTAACAATAACATTCATATCTGTCTCCACTGTGATCACGTCGTTAAAAGGATAACAATAAAATCACTGACCCGCTGACTATTCATTAGAGATACTCAGGGGTCCACAAACCTTAATATGAGATTCTCAGCTGTTTTAGAGCATTTCCTGCTGTAAGGCCATTACATTTTTAGATTGCCTGAGTGATTTGAGAAATTCTCAGTGTTATCCCAACCATGATGCACTTTGCATAGCATTTAATACAACTCATGGGAAGCTTTTTTAAGCCCTATGATGAGGATATATATAATTTTCTCATGTGAATCCACAATGTCTTCTTTGAAAATTTTCTTTGTGTGAAAATAACTTCTCTATCAGCACTTGGCGTAAGTATTATAAATAAAATTCCCTAAGCCGGTCCAGGCTAGATGACCACTGCTCACTCCTCAGCGCTTTTTTTTTTCTAATGAAAATGAGTTTTCTTTTCTATAGCCAGCAAAACAAATGAGAGGGGAAGTAATACATTTTTAATAACGGATCCAAAAAATCTGGATCTGACTGTATGTATTTTGATACAGCAGTACATTTAATTGCCAGTCAGAAAGGAGATAATAGGCTCGAGTGCTTTTCTAATATGCTGAGCTGCTGAAAGAAGTTTCTCCATCTTATCTCCTCTCAATATCTGCCTTCCATAAGACCCGAGGCAATATATGGCCATGTAATTAAAGTGTTAAGAAAATGTGGAGATGTGGAGATAGCTGTTGTCTGATATTGGGCCCCCCTTCGGGCTCAGAGTGATTGGTGAGGACAGACATGAGCAAGTGTGGAAGTCACGGGATGTTCGGTGCGCATGCTGGTACTTGGCGCTCCGTGTCCCATTGACTGAGTCTCGAGGTGTACGTTACTGTACAATGTGTGGTGGAGCTTTATTAAAAGAGATGACGTGCTGTGTCACTACGACATTTGAACATCTAGGGCAAAGGTCAGCTTTGATAAGAGAGAGGTAATATACCATAATAAGATTTAAGAGCAAAGCATGTAGTGCTTTAAAGTTTTTCAACTTCTGTTAATAGGGACCTCATGTGGGACCTGATGCCATGAGTGATGTGACCACAAGTCTTTGTGACTTTGAAAATAATTTAAAAAAAACAAGCAAACGCAAAAAGAAGTTCTATACAGGCCTAACAACATTTACGCATTTAAAGATGCCTTAGAGGACATTTGTTCTAAACTGGTCAAAAAGCAGAATGTTTTAATAGATTAAATATATTACATTAAGTTTTACAGGCAAATCTAACACTTAATTTAATGATGATAATGTAAATTTACTAATGATAATGTTACTCCTGTGCCAAGTATACAGTAGAACCAGTATGTAAACGTCTTTACTGTGTAATTCACTTATAATTTGATACAAGCTACAATTTTGAGTATTGAAATAAAAAACAACAGCACAATTGCAGTAGTAAAAAATAAGTCAGTTATTGTAATTGATGTATAGGTATAAATAAGTATGTAAATATTTACATAGATAGAACTATCTAGATATAAATAAAAAAATTGCACAATAGGCAAACAGGGATTTGTATATAATGAGAGGTTATTAATGTGTAATGGAATGCAAACATGTCAATAATATATAATATAAGGTACGACAGAATGTAGTTTTACTGAGTAATATGATATATGAAGAAATTGTAAGCCTATAGCATTTGTGCATAAAATGCCGGATCAGATTGTTGTGCTCCTTCAGATTATGTGTATGTGTATATGTTTACAAGTCTGGCAGCGTTTAGCTCCTGTATGTTGATGGAGTAGAAACTATTCTTAAGTCTAATGGTTGGTGAGATGATGGATCTTAATTATTTGCCGGAGGGCAGAAATTTAAATAAGCAGAGTCCAGGATGAGATACTGTTCCCCCTTTAGGAATTGTGGGACATCCCAGAATACATACATACATTTATCCCAGGACACAGTCATACTATAAATAAAACATGCTGTGATTCTAAATGCAAAATGAAGCATGCTTTTAAAATAAATCTGTTTATTCCTACAAGTTTACTGTATTGTAAAGCACAAAAGGACATGACAAAATCCATATACAGTATATATTTATATCACTGACTGATCATAAAACGTTTTTCACTTCACAAAGCAGTTGTATTCAGACCGATCTTGTATTATCATTACACCCATTCAGCCGTTTTGCATTAACAGTGTGTGTGAGAGAGAAACACAGTCGTCTGGGACACATTTGTGGAAACCAAACTTTGTGACAGCTTTTTTTCCTCTTTTTCTAAAGTTCTGTCTCTTTTTAGTTCATCCCAGGTGGGCTTAGACATAAAGCGAACAAGCTGGCAGCAGTGCAGAATGCCCCTGGGTATCTGCTCCGTGTCATGTTGTCAGAACACTGGGCAGCGAGTGAGAGAGGCAGTAGGGGGCATCGATTAGATTGTGTTTCAAGTTCAAAATAATTTAGGAAGAAACACTCAACTTTCAGACGTAGACCACACTCCTTATAATAACAGGGCTGTTTTTTGTTTTTTTTTGCAGAACTTTGTCTTCTAGTCAGTGAAGCTTCGGTATTTGTGAGTGTGTGTGGAGCATGAAATACAGCCAGGTCCCACATTTGTCATGTATTTTATTATTTGCCCCTCGCTCTTCTCTTGGCTGGACATGTGGCCCCCTTCATTTTTCACATGACTGCTTTCTTATCATTGCGGGCCCTCATGGATGGCCCTGCTGCTGACTTAAAGGCAATAAAACACAGAACATTCTGTAAAACATGGGGCCACTCATGCCAGCCTGAGGCCCTGAGTCACCTCGGGAGGAAATTATGATAATAACTCAGAGCGGCCGAGGAGAAGTGGAGGGCTGTGGGAGAGGAGGGGGCTGATGCTGAAGGTCTGGAGTTCAGGGTTTTTTGGCCACAGATGAGCAGGTCAAGGTGCTTTGCTGCATGGTGCACTCGTAAAGTCTTCTCAATTTCCCTCAGCAGCATCTCTGAGTGGAAAGAAAGTTCTTACTGAGGGATGGGTAGATATGAGTTGTAAAGATATGGCACTGGTGAAAACACATCAAAACATTGAAACTTAAGCAGCACAGTGATGTCAGTATAGAAGATGAGGATTTAGGGCAAGGATATTCAAGCAAAATCTGTAAAGGACCAGCTACTTAAAAAAATTCCTCACTTCAAAAGTCTGGTTCCTCACCTACAAACTGCTATGACTTTTAATTAGTGAACTTTAATGATGAATTCATGGCTATAAATAAGGTAATATAATGTTATTATATTTTGTTTCATAGTGGAGCTTCATATTGCCACTTTTGATAATTGACAGCTTTTCTTATATAAAAGTGAGTACTTTCTTAGTCAAGTGCTGTCAGAAAAATGACATATAAATACCTGTGATTGTCCACAATAATTTCATATTTGTAAATATTTGAGAGGGCTTTTTTTCCCATACAGTTCCACTACAGTATTTTTCAACACCCTGGACCAGTTTGCTGAAACACTTTGTTGGGTCTACAGTACGTCTATAGCTTGGTCTGCCACCTGATGATGCCTGTTGTAGTGATTGATGTTTTCTCAACTAGATGAATTTTCAAAGGAACTAAAAATATACAAAGAAAGATAGGTAGAAAGGAGGATTAGAGAGGAAGACTGATATTCCACCTGCTCAAATCATCCAGGCTTTGTCAGACATCTGTGTGTACTGCCACTCGTCCTCCCCTTTCCTCCTCCTTGGTTTCCGATGCAGGTCGCTCCATCTGTCTAAGGCTGGCGGGGGTCTGGGCAGCCCTACTGAGCTGAGTTGAGAGGGCCTCGGGTCCTGGTGGTGCAGTGGCAGGGGCCTCACAGTTGCAGGCCAATGCTACAGCATGGCTCTCCTGCCAGCTGGCTAAGCTCACTTCCTTACAAGCAGAGAGATAATGGCCTTCTCACACCTCCTTTCTCTTTTTTCTCTCCATCAACAAACAATCAACCAACAACATGGCACCCAATATGAACATGACTATAAGCTGACAAAGTATTGGGTTTTCAAGCTATTGTGTTGATCAATGATCATTTCAGGTGGATGAGTTGAGGATTATAGATGTCTAGTTTTTATCAAGAATAAGAAGCTTCAAATTTAGTTAGGATTCTCTAGAGGGGTTTGTATGATAAAAAAAGAGTCTTGCTTCACATTTGACCCTTAGTGTGAAGATAAAAGTTTGAGAAAAGCAACGGAGCAAGAGCTGAGCAAGTGGTAGTGAAAGAGCAGACAGGAGCTCTGTGATCCTGCACAGCCCCTCTGGACATAGCTCCTTCTCGATTGTGTTCGAACCGGGGATCGAACAGAAGTGGGTGGTGTAGAGGATTTGTGCTTGCTGACTGATCTAGTCTTCACTGTCTTTTTAGAGCTCCTACAGGACATGAAGTATGTAGTATGTAGTAACTGTAGTAACTGCAAGTCATACTGCAGCCGGCCCTGGGCAAGTCATTCCTGGATTTTAGTAAAAATTCTGTAAAGCCTGAACACATTTAATATGGCTTTATAGTCCCAGGCTTGATTACTTGTCATTTCAAATCAACAAGATTCCTGACTGCTGCAAACATTGCAAGCACATTTGGGTGAGGAACATATCTAACCTATTGAGACATCAGAAACCAACATATGTAGCTTAGAACAAGTTTGTGTCTAATTAGAAGCTGGAGAACCAGAGTTATAGGAAACTTTACCTTTCTCCTGATCGACCACAAATTTACAAGCATAAAAGTTTGCATATGAGTAGCATATTATTAATTTAGCTGTCTAACTGTATACATTTAGACATTTCTAACGACTAATTCACAGCCTCTCTTTTTCAATCGTATTCATTTTTATTAATCCCCTCTCATGTCCATCAACATGTACATGACATTACCTTCTTCAGGTTTTCTCATCTATCTATTGTAGGCTGTGTGTCTGCATCAATATGAAATACAGTTCAGAAAAAAGATGGAGACGATCGAGCCGACATTTTCTAGCTCAATCCAGAGCGAGAGCCCGGTCAGGAGGCTGTGACTGTGAGCGGTCAAGTCAAGTCAAGTCTCCCTGACCAACCACAGTGACAGAGGTTCATCTACAAACTAGCAATAAATATCTCGCCATCATTTATTTTAATTCACTCCTTTCTTTTTTCTTTGGCTTGGACAGAATGGATTCTTAACCTTGTAAGACAAGGACACCCCTGTGCTGCCTGCCTAGATTCAGCCGCTAAATTATTCTTCATTCTTCTGCAGACTGTTTGGGAGAGCAGTTGTGTGTGTATTTGTGTGTGTGTGTGTGTGTGTGTGTGTGTGTGTGTGTGTGTGTGTGTGTGTGTGTGTGTGTGTGTGTGTGTCCATGAGACAGAGAAACAAGTAAAAGGTGAAGAAAGAAAGAAAGAAAGAAAGAAAGAAAGAAAGATAGAAAGAAGGTGAATGAATAAAGGAAAGTGAATGAAGGAAGGAAGGAAGGAAGGAAAGAAGGTGAATGAATGAATGAATATGAAGGAAAGAAAGAAAGAAAGATAAAAAGAAAGAAAGAAAAAGAAAGAAAGTAAGAAAGAAAGCAAGAAAGAAAGAACATAAAACGAGAAATGAAAATAATGTATGGAAGAATAATAAAAGTAAAAAAAAACTAGTGATCAAAACAAAAACAGAAAAAATTGAAATAAAGAAAGAAAAAGAAAGAAAGAAAGAAAGGATGTCAGTCTGCAGGGGGGAAAGAATGGGGGGAATAAAACGAGCAGCCTCTGGAGTGATTTATTTGCCAAATCAGGACACAATGAGTCGATTATGAGTGCTCTAATAGGAGAGAGTGTTTGGGGACTGGCTAATTGGCTGTGATTGAGTTGCAGGCTGGGAGCCGGGAGAACAGTGGAGCTGGGCGGCGTCTGTCAGGCAATCATCAGCTAATCAGAGTGCTGAAATTAAAACTGCTTGGTTGGGGTTGAGGAGGGGATAATGGCATGGTCGAGCTTGTATGTGTATATGTGTGTGAGACAGAAAGAGTAAACTGTATGAGGACGTCTGTGACTATGGATGACGTCAATAAACCATAGACCTTTCTGTGCAAATATATAACTTTAATTTATTGCACAGGTCTCACTGTATTAGAGTGTGGAGATAGATGGAGGGTGTGTATACTTATACAACATTCTGTGTTGGTTTCAGAATCTAGTGTTGCCGACTCTTTGTGAGTGTGGTTTATTTTACAAACCAAATAGCATAACTTAATCCCAGTGCAATACAATTGGACGTTTGACTGCAATTTCTTTTTCAACAAGATAGATTTCTGAACCTTTTGCTTTGTAGGATTGTAGGAGCTTTTCCGGAGACGTTCTTCACTAGGGGGAGGTGTTTAGCTGTGCTTCTGCACTGGACCGAGTCTCTCAATCCCATTCTGAATTTGCTACACATGGTTGTTGTCAATGCTGCTGGCAAATGCATTTACTTTCTAAAACATCGGCACATTTATTAATATATTTATCTTCATCATGAAAATAAATGAATCGTGGTGTATTTTAGCACTAATCAGGCAACCTCCCTTGTATGCCATAACTCCAGCTCTTTAAGTTTAAAGAGTCTTAGGTACTTTTTTTTTTTTTTTTTTACATTTTGATCTAATATTATTTATTTAAATGCAGCAAATGTCACATAGAAATATAGCTTCATACCTTCCCTGCTTTACTGCATTAATTTAGCCAAAAACTTTCTTTCTATTGACAATACAGCAGTCTCATTACTTCTGAAATGACAAATCTGATTTTTATCATGATGGATTTGTATTTTACTTTCTTAAAGACAATGCATTTGCAAGGGAAAAATTCTGATAAGAGACTGAATAAACTATAGCTCACACAAGAATACCTGTGTGTCTCTTCTGAGCCGGTTTGACTTTTTTACAGATTTGAACAGCAAACATTTTATTTCAATTGAAATAAGCAAAACAAACAAACAAACAAACAAACAGACAAACATAAATAAATAAATAAACAAACAAATAAATAAATAGAAATGAAACAAAAGGAATGAATGAAATGTCATTTCATTTGAAAAATTATCTAATTAAATTGCTGGTATTGTTTTAGAACATTGCTATTATAACAGCTTAAAATAATATATACATTTGTGACATTTTCATATCATTAAATCAATTTTATTTCATTTCTTTTAGTGGTAAAAAAAATATCCTATATCTCAAAACAAGTAGAAATTAAAATATAACATATAAATAAAAAATAGTTGTACTTTGGTATACAATTTTGAAACCATTTTGAGACACTACATCTGATTAGCTTTAAAAAAAATCTTTCTTTTTTTCTTTTTTCCTTTCTCATGCTTACTCATTTTTTTTCACAAGACTGTGAAAAGGGTTCAGGCATAAAGGGGCTTCATTCACTGAAAATGTCCTTTGCGCTTATTGGGGTAATTTTATTTGAAGCAGTGATACTCTGAATGGCAAATGAAAGGACAGGTGATGCACAGCAACAACAGCCAAAAGCTTTAATGGGAAGGTCTTCATCTTTTCTTACATCACAGTGTAAATAAAAGCCCCTCCCCTCAGTCAGGACAGTACATATACTGTATGATCACAATCTCCATGAATGTGGAGAATTGGGGGGATGTTGAAAGTTTTATTACATTTATATTTAGCATATGGCAGATGCCCTTATTCACAGTGACATACAAAAGTGCTCTGAAGTCTCTAACAATGAATACATCAATGCTGTTCGCTAGGACACAGACTAAGAATGCCATGAGTCTAAAACTAAAAACAAAACAAAAAAACAATTGCTAATTTAAGTATTTCGGGAAGGGGTATGTCTTCACCTGTCAGTTATTACTTCATTTGTACATAACAATTGTGGCATCAGCAAAGGAAAAAAAAAGCTTAAACAAATAGTAAAGTAAAACTCTGACTCTCTTCTCTTTCAAATATTTGGAAATTTCAGTGACGGTTGTTCCGGGCACAGACCAGCCCCGGGCCCCATCCCTTACACCCACCCATAGAGCACGGCCCCCTGCCTATTTTTGATTTAATTAAAGGGAAGAGGGTGCATCAATTTCAGCGGCGGCGCAGGGAGATGACAGCACACAAATTGAAAGTAAGCATCTCGGCCGGGACGGGAGGGGACCCGCTCATCATTAACATGGAACACAATTCTGTGTGCCATGTAACAAGATTAGAAGCATTATTATCATTCCTCCTCTATACACGGTCAGTCTGTCAGAGACAGAGAGCACGAGAGCAGGGAGAATTTGAGACAGAATTCATGAGAGTTTGAGAGTTTTTGTAGAAAAATAATAAATAAATAATTATAATTATAATTATTTATATATATATATATATATATATATGTATGTATATATATATATATATATATATATATATATATACAGTATATATATATATATATATATATATATATATATATATATATGTATGTATATATACTGTATATAAAACTAAAGAAATAAAGCCCTTAAATGCTCTGTCCTGTATGTGTATTGTGTAATACATCTAACCGATTATAGTCTGAACACTCAGGTGTACAGAGACTCTCTTAATAAACCACAAAGACAAATGAGTCTCTCTGTTGCCAAGTTTGCTCCTTGAATTGGATTATTGATGCAGTTATTGCAATGGATCGTTTTCTATTTGCCAAGTGGCCATTTCTTTTGCACCTCAGATTCAAATATATGTACAGTGTCTAGTGGAAATACAGAAGAAATCACTCATATAAATAAGCCATTATGTGAATTAATCCTTCATGTCATTTAAAATATCTCTCCGTACCATCGGCGTGTCTTGGACGTGCCAGTTATGTTTTACAAATGGTCAGTCTAAAAAACCCTAAGACAAAATGTTTTCACGAGATTTAATGTTGATGATGGAAAGTTAGAGGAGGTGAGTGAGTGAGTGAGTGTGAGTGAGTGATAGTCTAAGAGAGAATGAAATAAAGGTGGAGAGAAAGATGTGTGTGTGTGTGTGTGTGTGTGGGGGGGGTCTTCTAATGTAATAGTCCAGATGATTGACAGCAAATTTGATGACCTTGAGGAAGTGTGGCTAAAACTTTCCATCTTTAGCTTGAGTAAAATGAAATGTGAAGATTTATTTATTTATTTATTTATTTATTTACTTACGTGGCTAGTGTGAATGAACCTTTGTGAGTGTTAGCCTAGCCTTGCAACCTCTAGATATATTAACTGTTACTTTTTGCCTATTTTCCTCTTGTCCTTATTATGTAGAATTGAACTATAGAATTAGATGACTTTGTTTTTATCAATTTTTTAATTATGCAGATGAACTGAAAGCAGCTTTAAAAGACTAGCCCCCCCCCAAAAAAAAAATTAATATGTTCCAGACAAACTGAATGTAGTCAATCTGACAAGAATTATCTGATGTGTGATATTTGCTTTTAGAGGCTAATGTAGCAAAGAAACCATCTTTGTACACAATGTAATATTGTGTAACCTGCAGCCTTAGCTCAAGTCACTTCAGTCAGAAATAATAGTTTCGTGCTCTAGGGCATACTGGCATCAGGTATTCTTCCTTAGCACAAAGAATTGGGTGACAAAATGATGTTAAAACAGTGGCTGTCTTATTAAAAAATAGTGGCTGTCAGTACATAACTATAACATTTGGCAAGATTTCCCAAGAAATTGATGCATTTGATCTGTTTACATATTAAGGACAGGAAAGTAAAGTGGATGTTAAATGGCAGAGGCCACATTAGAATTGCAGAGATTGTGAACCATGCTGAAGAGGACTGGTAGTGTACTAGGTTGGTGTTATGTTGTATGCCAAAAGCTAAGTTCTATAAAACCTAACAATTAGTCAATAACGTAGAATAATGAATTGCCTGACATGCTGCAATGTTCTAGCTCTCATAGGGACTCATGTTCAAACTGCAGCTTGTTGATGGATATGACTGGGCATTCAACTAGAGGGTATTACAGTAATCTAATCTAGAGGGTATAAACGAACATCTCTACATCATGTATGAACAGATTCAAGCGACGGTTGAAGACCTACTTATTCAGGAAGCACTTCAACTAGCACTTCTTTCCTTATCCTTTGCATTTAAAAAAAAAAAAAAAAATACCTTTGACATTTTTTCATTGTAACTTTGAACAAATGTTTTAAACTCATGGTATCTTAAGTATGTAACCTAGTGAACCAGCATTAATGTATTCAGTGTTAGAGATTTAAGCACTTATGTACGTCGCTCTGGATAAGGGCATCTGCCAAATGCTGTAAATGTAAATGTAAATGTAACAGCATCTTCCTTATCTTTGCAATATTCCGAAGTTGGTATGGGTTTTAAATGTTAAATGCCACTGTCAGCCATGACAGAAAGATCCTTAGCTGCAGTGAATTTTATTTTTAAAACTAGCCACTGATACAGTGTTGTTTTAGGAGTGTTATACTGAGGAACTAAGACTTATGGCTTTTCTTTTGAAACTGTAAATTAATATAGTATCTCTCTCTCTCTCTCTCTCTCTCTCTCTCTCTCTCTCTCTCTCTCTCTCTCTATATATATATATATATATATATATATATATATATATATATATATATATATATATATATATAATTAGATGTCATTAGCATTATCATCTACTTACCAAGTTACTTTATGTTGTTTAAAGTTAAACTCTTTATGGAATGGTTGTTATGGTCAGAGAGGAAACCGCTAACTCATGTATAAAACAAAGCTTTCATAGGACAGGATCACTGTAATTCACTCACCTTTGTGGTGTAAGTGTTTATGTTGAAAGTATTACAGAGAAGGCATAAACTATATGGCCAAATGTTTGTGGAGACTTGACCTTTACACCCATATACAGTATGGTTCTTCTATACAATTGTTTAAAATGACTTTCTATGATGTAGCATTACAATTTCCTTTTACTGATACTATGGGGCCCAAGCTTCCACCAGCATGGTGATGCCATTGTGTACAAAGAGAGGTCCATGGAGATGTGGTTTTCCAAGATTGGAGTGGAAGAACTCAAGTGGCCTGCACAGAGCCCTAACCTCAACCCCAATGAGCATCTTTGGGATGGAGTGAATACCGACTGCACCCCAGGCCTTCATGCCTGACATCAGTGCCTGACCTCAATAATGCTCTTGTGACACAGCCACACTCCAAAATGTAGTGGAAATCCTTCCCAGAACAGTGGAAGTTAGTCAAAGGGACTAAAAGGGACTACATCTGAAGTGGGATATTCAGCATGCACATATGGGTGTGATGGTCAGGTGTTCACAAGCATTTGGCCATATCGGTGCCTCTCATGCTTGTCTGCATGTAAGAGAAACTCCTCATTTGTGGTTATTTCTTTCACTAGGACAATACCTATACACAAAAACCTTGTTCTTCACTGCTTAAGTGTTGCTATAAAAGGGAAATAATTATAAAAGAGCAAGCAGATGAAATAGTGCCTACCAATT
>NC_062529.1:16879569-16982069 GCF_022655615.1 Tachysurus fulvidraco
CACTTAATTCAGTTCTCTAGGTGTTAAACTGCTCATGTGGGCTTTGCTGTTTAGATACAGAAGAACTTCCATCTATAAATGGCTATAAACTCTAAGAATGAATGGTATGAATGAAATTCTCATCAGAAGATTAGCAATAGCTATAATAATGCTTAAACCTATCAGTGCTGATAAACGTCTATAATTCCCTCTCACAGCAAATCCCTGTTGTTCGATTCAACAGCAAATCCTTATTGTCAACTTATTACAGTGCTCACAGTGTCCAACTTGACTTATATAAACACCATAAGCGTTAATTCAACACTGGGGATTATGCTGTGCTCAGAGGAGGAACGACAAGAATGTGATTCTCACCACAGCGGTAGTACAGAATGGCTCTGAATGAAGCCTGGTGTATTATGAAATTCCCAAACTTATCTTCCCTTGATGGATTTTGCTGGTCTTTTCAGTAAAACACAGGTGCTAGAAAATGTGTACCTAAAACTAATCTCTTGTTACTTACTGTAGGCTGTTTGCCATCTGCACATGACATTACATGCTAAGTGGACATTGGGTGATGAATGAGGAGTCTGATAAAGCAGCCATCTAATGAACCTCTGAAGAATAGAGTAGTGAGTAGTGGTGAAAAACATCTACACTGACATTAGATGACTCATTTTAGGTAGATGTTAGAGAGGTAAACGTGGTGGACCTGACTAATGTCTGAGTGGGTTCTGTTTGTGCTGATCACTTGATGTCCTTCTCCTGTCTCTATAAAAGACATCGCTTTCAGGGTAATTGCTGCAAAATGAGTATAGACATATTCTTCTTCTTTTCTAATTTTTATTATTATTATCATTGCTTTACAGGCTTTTTTCGTTTTTCAGAACTTAAGCTTGTTCTTGGACAAAATGAGAACACGCATACTCATTTGGGCTTGTTTCTGTTTTTCATTATTAAATCTGGTAATGAGTATAAAAATACATTTTTTTGTATGATACAAACATGATGGCAGCTACTGCTGGTGTCATTTGGTTTTAACCTTTTGGTATTTCATGTGTCTACTATTTTATTCACATTGAAGCCATTGTGCCTGGCTGTAGAGTACTGCTGGTGAAGCTTGTGCACATGTGGGAATAGGTGTGTGGTGTGTGTGTGTGTGTGTGTGTGTGTGTGTGTGTGTGTGTGTGTGTGTGTGTGTGTGTGTGTGTGTGTGTGTTGCAGTTGATGCACAGGTCGTACAGATGTCCTACATGTGGTTCTCCCTTAGAGCCCTGGCACCTTTTTGTAGCTGCGGCTTGTGATCAGAAACACCTGTTTCTCTGACGACCATCCCTCAGTGATGAAAAGATTTTTTTTTACGTTAAACAGACCTAGCATTAGATTGCATGAAAGTCCTATTTACATTTTTTTTTTTTAGCTAAGCCTCAGATTTTGACTCCATGTGCTTTGTTGCACAAATAAAGCATTGTACATTGGAGAAGTGACAGGAACTTGTGTTTATAAGAATTATGGTGTTCTTTATAAATACAGCTTTTGTACCAAAGTCAGATTCTTTGCGTGCCATATCAGGACTCGGCAAGAACGCTTAAGGGCATCATATATATTATATGTCTAATTTCTATGAGCCCGTTTATGAAAACTAGCGCTTGTACTGTATGTGTAATTGGGCCTCTGATGTATGTTTGAAGGTTGTGGTTAGAAAATAGACTTGTTCAACTTTCTAAGAGTTCTACTGATATTGTAATGTCACAAGCAAGGAATAAAACACAAAATGTTGTGCTGTTATGGGAAAATAATTGGTGTAATCTTGGTGTTGTGATTTAGCCCGATGTAATAGTTCCTGTTACCACAGTGAAGTTGATTGTTTTCCAATAACAGCATGTCCTGATGGGTTTTTTATCCATTATATGACAGCAATTTTCCAACATTTGTTTAAAGGACATGAAACATCCTATACAGTAATAGTTATATATACAGTCTCTCCCTCACCATTATCTTTTTTTTCTCTGAAAAAAAAAAAAAAAAGTAGCGTGTCATGTTACCCAGAAGCCGCAAAGCCGTCCTCCCTGGTATTACTGTTGGAACTTAAAGTTACAGCTATACCTCTAACTGTAAAAAAGAACTGACACAAGAGACTCCATTCAAAATGCTATCGAAATGACTCCCCAGAAAAACAAAAAAAAAAGCAAAAATTTTTTTTCTGGGATGTCTGTTTGAGCTAGTGAGCACAATCACTTAACAAACCAATGACAGGACATGAGACAGGTGGTGAGAATACTAGGACAAAAAACAAACAAACAAACACGTTGCGTATAAGATTACTATTGAATGTTTTACAGCAGTATCATTAGACGCAACCAGAACTGTTGCCAGAGCTGCTGTTAGACTACTGAACACTTTCAGACCAATCAGAATGGAGCTTTCAGCAGGGCTGAGGTGTGAAAGTCAACTGACATCGTAAAGAAAATCTGACACTTTATCTGTGATTGAGCTAAGAACTGATTTAATAAGCTCATGAACTCATATGTAAAACTGTGAATAGTTAGGGGTTGTGGTGATGGGTGTGGTCCAGGGATGTGGCTTTTCTCACACATCTTGCAAGAATCCATATGACTTTTGTGTGACATCATGTTGGTATACATCATGTTCACTTTCTCGTGTTCGATATCATGTTCATTGAAGCTTTATATTTGGTGTCAGCTAACTGCTGATCCCGACAACCCACACATCACTGAGTGTGATGAAAATGCCTCACACACTGATGTCATCTTTTCATTCATATCTTTATCTTTTTATGTCTCAGTTTTCATATGCACAAAAGACAAGACAGCTTTATACTTTTTTTAAAGCATGCCATTGATACTTTATCCAGAGACAAATTTGGTGTGTTTCTCCAAATAACACTAAAAGTCTGTTCAAAGATTTTTTCCCCAGAGCATTAAAGTTCCCTTTGTGTAATTCCAAGATTGAATTTCAGTCTGTGGTATGAAAAAAATAAAGAGGCCATAATGAAACCAGTGTCAAACATTATTGCTTAATTTTATTAACCCTTTGCCTTTGCTTATTCAATTATCTATCGTCGTATTATTCATCTTCAGTAACTAGTGTGAGTGTCTTGATGACACATTTACTGTAAGGCTATTCACTGTTTCTGACTCATTCTTGTTGGTTGGTACAGTATGTTACGTTATTGCTTAATTGGACATGATGTTATTTCTGTCTGTCTCCAGAACCATGTAAACCATTACCTATAGGTCAAATGTGTAAAATGATCTTGCATCGTCATATCAGGATCTATAGAAACTGACAGAACTGAAACACCAGCAATGAAAAAAAGAAGACGAAAATGAACAATTTGTAATCTGTGTCAGAAAAGTAAAAAAGTCGACAGTGGTCCAAAAAACAGAGTCAACATGAAAACAAGAAGATATACCAATACACAAATATGCAGAAAACATTAGAACTAAAAAGATTGATTAAAAGCACATACATAGACAAATGAATTGAGGAGTAACACAGAACTGGTGAGCACAATCACTTAACAAACCAATGACAGGACATGAGACAGGTGGTGAGAATACTAGGACAAAAAACAAACAAACAAACAGGAGTGTGTAAACGTAGAGACAGAAAGGGGGCATTCATAATATAACAAATTTCATGAAAAGTATGTTATTAATGAAAATACTGTCGAATCTTTGAAATATTGAAATGAATTTCAGAGTTCCTTTTTATTTGGTTCGTCTCATGTTTTGCTTTAACTACAGTCTGAAGTCGAGCTGGCATGGACTCCACAAGTTTGTGCGGAACCTTATGATAGTTTTAGATCAAATTTATCTGAGTGACATCTGAACGCGCTTCAGTGTTCACTGCAGGACATAGAAATATTGCAGAATCATGGATATTACAGTTATGGAATATGAACTTTTTTTTTGCAAATTAAAAAAATAAAATAAATAAATAATATCAATTCAATTCCGACACATTTAAAAAGATATTTTCCTAAAAGTTAACAGGTTGCTTTGTCTGTTAAATGTGAAAAACTCTTTTGTCTCACATTATAGCAGCGCACGTGTCTTTCTAACATTACGCCATGACTGGACTTAATATTGAATACTCTATGTTTGAGAAGAAAGCTAACATTGTAGTGAAAACTTCACAGTATCTCTATAAGCACTGGGTGATTTTCAGACCCTGTGGTTGTTATCTTCTGCCAAAATTTTAGATACCCTCAGTATTTATTTTCACACTGATCCCAGTATATAACAGGCAGTGTGGAACCACAGTGTTGGCTAGAGTTACAGAACCAGCTTGAACTTGTTACTGAATCACTCACAATTTAAGTGTAATTATTTGACATATTTCTGTAGGGGTTTTTGCCACATTAGAGCATGATGAAATGATAGTGGCTTGCTTAATGAAAATCTCTGGAAATTGAAAGTCTTTGCATGGGTCTTGAAGGAGCATTAAAGGAATGGCAAGAGCTATGAGTACTTTTTTCTATCTGAAGTGGAGCATACTGCTAACACACTGCATGGTGCTAATAGAGATGATGTTTTTGCTCCTGCAGGCCACATGTGTGTGGGGGTCAGCAGTGCTGTTCAGGATGGGCTGTTGCACCTGGAACAAACCGCTGCATCAAACGTAAGTCAAACACTTTTTTTCATGTTCTGCCCTGTAGCAGCAATCAGCAAAGCACATGACAACATGTGAGATACTCACGGTCCTTCATGGCCTTCACTGTAAACAACAGTAAAAACCAAGCCAACGTGGTGCGAGTGTTTCGGTGAATCTCTCTGTCTTGTGCGGAATCTTTTCAGGCTCCATATCCAGCAAGCAATGAGCAAACATGTTTGTGGATAATTATAAATACACAAAGGGGCAGATAAAGCAGCAACGCATGGAGAAAATTCACTTGGAAGAAAAGGCAGTTCACTGAAGGGGAAAGGACATCAGATCAGAAAGATGTATATTTGGTAGTGGATACTAGTACTTTGTTTTGTGTTGTCATTATCTATGAATACTTTGACTTGTGATTTCACAATTGTTGGTCAGAAATACAAAACAAGAAGGCAGGAATTTTGGTGCCCACCATAACCACCAACAGCCCCCCCCACCCACCCCCAACACAGCAAACACAGACACACCCCAAAGAAAAACTAAATAAAACAACTTCTTGTTTACTCACATATGTTAGGGTTTATTCTGTCTTCTCTGAATATTTTAGCTAGCAATCCTGCTACTTTTAAATATAGATGAATGTTATATATGTTATATAAGGTTAAACATGTTTCTCATAAATGTTATGAGGTAACCACACATCACTTCATGAGAACCCACATATCTGTTGGTCTGTCTAACGTCCTGTAAGTTCCACCCTATAGGTCAGATTCATGTAAATCAGGTTTAAGAGAGACACTCGGCAGAACAACCAACAATCCAGCCTTCATGATGATAGATCATTATGTTTATAGCTATAGTGCTGATGGTGTTGTGGAATGCCATACAATTGCATATGTGATCTTGTAAACCGTGGTCTTGCCACTGCAGACTGGTGAGCATGCAAACATCCTGCTGGATTATGGTACAAAAGAAGTATTTTTTTTCCCCCACTTCCATAATGTTCGTCTTAGGGCACAAATTTCCAGCTCTCAGCATCTGGTTCACACAGTACTCCTGACAGAGGTGCTTAATTATGGGTGTAACTCCACTTTTATTTGGCCACAGTGATACTGGATACTGAAATTGCCACATAATTAAAAACAAAATGGCAAATAATGCAGCAGGACTAAAAAATAGTGGTGCGCTTTGAAAAAAGAGATGCAGCTGCAACTCCATTATTGCATTCTTTTTGTTTGTTGCTTAAAAAAAAAAAACCCTTTCCAGGAAGATGATCCACGTACATTAGAACATCTGCTTCAGGTTCTTTTCAGAATTACTGTATCTGATACTCAACAATACTTTATTGTGACTACGTTATAAAGCAGGACATGTCAAATCTAAGACAGATTGTTGTATAGTAATTACTGTTAAAAACTAGATGAAATTCTGGGTGTGGCATAATCGCAATGAATCTTTTGAGCTATTAGATTTCTCAATGACATTTTTATGTTTCTCCAGATCTGAACCCCAAAATGAAAGGTTTCAGAAAACTTTTGCTAGGGTTATCTTTAAGTTTTACAAGCACAGACATTGAGGAAAGCCTCAATTATAACTGCCCCGTGTGCAGGGCTGGTGTGGTAGAGAAGGTGTTTTTTTCATTTTGCTGTGACTTAACTTTAGCTTTTTACACACATACAGGGTTCTACATTAACATTTTAATTTGTAGTATAAATCATGTTTCATTTAATTCTAAACTCTGATTGTTAAACAGTAGAAATGGTTTCATTTCATAAAGCTTGAGCCTATAGCTATAGCTATAGAGAGAGAGAGAGAGAGAGAGAGAGAGAGAGAGAGAGAGAGAGAGAGAGAGAGAGAGAGAATAGGAGATAAGGAGATAATATATAGATAAATATCATATATCTTTCAGTTATTATTGGACAGGCATAACATCTGTTATATAAATGCATAACAGTTATAAAGCATTGTGATTCTGGTGTTATGATTGAAGGGTTTGTATTTTGTTAAGATGCAAATAAAATGCCTATACAAAATACACATGCTTTTAGGAAGCATATAAACTTCTAATCGGACTCACAGAGATGGTAGCGTGGCCGCAATGACTATCAGGATTGGCCTGCAAGCTCATTCTTCTCTCTACATGTGGCCTCTCTTTAGTACCTGGCTTTGACCCAGGTGGGAGCATAACACACCATGACTGACTAAATCAGTAAAACAAGTGCCACTGTGCCTGGCCTCAAACATGTCGGAGACCCTAATTCAGAGTGACATACACACACCACAGATTGGCAGTGAGGACAACTCTGGGGGGTTCGATTTGGAAGTAAATCTACTAAAGAAAATATTCACAGTGGGGGATGCATATTTTGTGTGTTACACATTTATGTGTTGCTCCAAAACTATACCGATGTATGCTATAGATGTATGCAGGATCAAGCATTTCATATGTTTATATGCACGCACACTACAGGACGTGGGGGAGAGAAAACACACTCACAGTGGGGGAAAGAAAAAGAACAGGCTGACATTTGTAAAAACATTTAATACAACCTGCCTCCCAGAACCCTCTATTCCTCTATGACGGAGTTGTGATTTTAAAGCTGTCAGTGGCAAGCTTTTCTCATTAGGGAGGAACTGATGCCTAGGGCTATGGTTGAGTAACAGTGTCATACCTCAGTGATTCATGTTGTGACTAAGCTCAGATTAATCACACACACACACACACACACACACACACACACACACACACACACACACACACACACACACACACACACACACACACACACACACACACACACACACACACACAGGTATGTAATAGTTTTACAACAGGAAGAATTTACATGCAGATGTTATGGGGCTCGACTTTGGATGGGATCACTGAAAGTTTTTTAGAGATCAGGTTCAAGAACCGATGCATGACAGGCACAATCATTCAGGAAAACATAATACATCCCTCGATTCAATGTTGGATTTGTCCCAGATGAACGCAGGTGTGAGAATGATCATAATTACCCTACTTTTCCAACCCCCCCTCCATGTGTACAGAGAACATTCTCTTAAACTGTTTTTCTTTCAGTAAGGATTGCTTCTTCTTTGTAATAGTGAGAAATTCCTTTTCATTTTACACTCTACCATAAACAGAAAACTTCAATACAATTGCATACAAGAACCTCCTGATTTGATTTATTTGTTTGTTTACTTCTAGCCTGGTTTAATCCAATCTGGTATTTATATCGAACGTCTCTCTCTTACGTCTCATGTGAAGCACTTCCTTATAGTTGTTTCTGTCCAATTAAAAACAGACCACACTCTTGGCTTTACTTATGCTCAATAAACTGTTTATCTTCATGCTTAATTTTAAGGAACACTGAATGGTGTTGGATTAATTTGGAAAATTCAGGCCTTTTCGTGATCATGAGAGAGAAGCTGCAAGGTTTTCTCGTTCTGCTGTATACACTGAGATTGGCGCCCGTGTGTCTCAGAAGTTTGTGATGACACACAGTCAGATAATAGCAAAACATTTCTGCCCTTAGCAGGTTCCCCACGCTGGTAATAGATTACAGAGCAATGATCAGTACCTTCTGCTGCTCTGCATTGTCCCACATGCATACCACAAAGATTTGCACTTCCTAAAACACAGTTCTTTAAAACAGCCTTGTGTCAGTCTGTATTTTTGAAATAAATACTGTAGATTTGTACCTAAGGAATGCTGCTCTAATCCTAAACACTGTCCGGTGCTTGTTGCAAGAATCACATTCACATCTCTGAACATGCTTTCAGCATACTTCATCATGATCTTTTTGCCTTTACTCTTCTATATTTGCATTCTGTAATGAATTATAATCCCATTAAGTCACCCAGAAGAGAATCAGTTCCCCTGTGTGTCTGTTTGCTCCCAAGGTAACTTTTTCATGTTGTCTGACATTCGTCTTTGTCTTATCCAGATCAGGAAATTTGGGACATTGTGTCATAAAAAGCATGCTTGACATCCAGAATTAGGGGTGGGCTTTATGTTGATATGATACTGATAATGAGGGAAATTATGTAACAATAATTATATCATGTCACTTGTTAGATAAACCTATATATATATCATGAAGTATATTGAGTTTTCAAGCATTGTGACAGGACTGCATATGATATGATGCACCGTGATGTTTTCCATATAATTCAATATTTGCATAGTGATTTTAACAATACATATGGTCTCATATCTGCTACAAGTCCACAAAGTTGACAGCCGATGCATAATTGCGTGGTACCAGTGGGGGCAGCGGACCAGTGCTTAAGGCTCTGACCTAGTTAGCAAGGCCCTTATGCATCATCTAACTGCATCATGTCTCAGACACGGATCACTTCTCCTCAATGAAAAGGCAAATGTAGGCCATATATTAAGTCTTATTTTGCCAGCTCCTGGTTAAATTGGATTAAAAGCTTATGATGTCACTCACAAATCGGATGTGGAATAGATGACGAATGAAGAATTGCTACAGTTAAGTTTTTTTATCTAGAATCTAACACATAAAGTTTTTATTTAGCCTCTTTCAATATATTTTATAATCACAGAATCTTAGAAGAAGCTCATAATATTAACCTCGTTGTTCTTTCATTTTAAACTTTTTTTAAGTCTCTCCGTCCGTCCGTCTGTCCATCTGTCTGTTTTTCCATCTGTCTGTTCGTCCATCTGTCCGTCCCCCGTCTATCTATCTATCTATCTATCTATCTATCTATCTATCTATCTATCTATCTATCTATCTATCTATCTATCTATCTATCTATCTATCTATCTATCTATCTGTCTGTCTGTCTGTCTGTCTGTCTATCTATCTATCTATCTATCTATCTATCTATCTATCTATCTATCTATCTATCTTTTCTGTGTCTGTATCTGTCTGCTCTTCTGAGCTATGTTTTTCTTTGACTTGTATCTCAACCAGAGTAAAAGTTCTATCAAGTGTTACACAGAAGAAAAGTGTATAAAAGCACTCAGAAATTAAACAGTAAAATATCATCTAAATTAATACATTTAAGCATGAAAACAATGTCTATATTTGTAATCCCTTGATTTATAATCTAGATACGTTTTAAGACGTTTGTTTAACTACCTAAAGTGATATCTTAGGAAAGATTTGGGAACGTGTCATCTCTGTGTTTTCTTTAAGCTGAAGTGTCAGACAGTATTAGACGGAGAAATAGAATTCGTCATTTATTATTTTGGCTGTTTGTCAGAATTAGGCTATAACGACATCCCGTGTGTTTTTGCAATACATCTCTGATTTGTCTTGTTAGTAATTACTCAACACCTAGCAGTTGTACAAACCTTACTAAAGCTATAAAATCACAGCATGACAGCAGCCATGTTTCTGTTTCATGACTTTCTTAAAGACAAGATATACAGTAGGTCAAAGAATTAGATAATACACAGTATATTAGTGCATATTTGTGCATGATTTAAAGAGGATGGGGGGTTAAGATATAAATAACACATAGAGTCAGGTTTCCTAAAATATTGGTTTGTGAGTGTTGCACCTAATGAAATGCTTTTGCTAAGTGTGTTCTGTATGATTTGACATGAAATACTGTGAAGAAAATTAAAGTTTCTGATCCCCAGCACAATGAAATTCCACTATGAAACAGCATTCAACTCTCAGTTGAAAAATGTTAAAGTTAGTGAGGTAAGGGTGCTTGGATCATGACCTCTAACTGTGGGTATGTATGCGAGAGAGCAGCAAAGTACAAATTTAACAACTTTTTCAGCTTCATCACCATGTGTTTACCAGCTGGTTGTGTGTCAGCGTGTTAGCACTTGGACGTCAAATCCATTAGCAGTACTGTTGGCTGTGATGCTTAACAGTTTTATGAAGATTTTTCAAGTGGAATCCAGAAACCTTTCATAGCCTGAATGCATTAAAAATGCTGAATATTAGAGATGGGAAAAATCTAGTGTGGTACAGTTCTTGCTGTGTTGTAGAACACACTTCCTGTGACCTGTGGAAAGTCATTAAAACAGGTCTGCCTCTGCTGTAAGGTTATTGAGTTGCCGTTGAGGTAATTTGCTACACCAACGGTCATTGAGACCTTTCAATTCTTTACTAGGCCTGGGTGGCTTAAGACCAGGGTTATGCAGTTCACAGTGCAGGGGCATAACTCTTCCTGACAGAGGAAGAGTTTTATGGGCCATCAGACACAGCCTGAAATTAATACACACCATAGCATGGGCTCAATGTTACCCTCACCAAGGCAGATTTCAGTTAGCAATACAACCAACATTGCCTCCAAACTGTACTAGGTCAGTTTAACATATAAATGCTTGATCATAGTTACAGTCATTTTGAGTTTAATACAATATAAAACTAAATTCTGGCTGACTAAACTGTGTAGCAGTTAACTGTCCTATGTCTGTCTGCAAAGAGCAGCAAATTTACAAATTTAAGAAAACCGGAACCCTAGATACAGTCTGGCACATTTTGAAACTTCAGGCATTTGTATATCAAATTTCTGTGATGACTAGACTGATATTAGCCTGTTGTGTTCTGTGTCATTCACTGTGGATAGTGGAAATGCTTATAAAATGAGTGAACAGCTCCGGTCAGCAATAATTAATCAAAGGCCTGAGCATGCAGTCTGCATACAGTACAGACTGAGTAGTAGTATCTTCCTAGTGTGCACACAGCAATAAATCGCAAACACAGTAATGCCTCGCTGCCATATGGAGATCATTCATACTGTTTGCTGCTCTCCTGAGATTGGCTGCTTCAGAGTGTTGGGTGTAACACAACAAAGAAGAACCTCTCCTTCAAAGCATTTTATCACGTAGTATGCTAGTTCTCAGTTAGATGGAATTAGAGGTGAAGGGTTGTACTGGTGACCCGATTCAGTGGTAGCCATGGTATTGACATGGGTTGCTGTAAGATTATATTCTCCATAAGCATTCAAGAAGACCTGAAGACAGAGCGTAAAATACAATACGAGATTTAAATGGTATGCTGAACAGTAAAAGTAAAAAGTGCTGTGGTGTATTTTTAGTAGTGTCTGATCTCTTCTTTAGTCCCTTCCTTCTATAGTACACCATTCACTTCCATCTTTCTGAATACTTTCTTATGATTTATTTCCATTTCCAGTTGATAATCAAGCTTTTTATTTATATTTCATGACTAATGCTTCTCTTTCTTCTTTATTATAAATTAATTGTCACATTCTTGATACCAATTTGCTTAAGAAGGCTCTGATTTTCTCCATTTGGCCTACTAACGGTTTCTGGCACACCCAAATCTCTTGTTGAAAGTGATTATTTTATATGATGACTTCCACTCAGTCATGGTCAGTGCTGAAGAGTCATTTCTGGGCTGCTTACAATATCTATAGACAGTTGACAAATTGAAGGAAACAAATCAACATTCAGTGTTTAAATTACTTTCACGCCAATGAGGTGTAAAGCCACTAGAACAGCGTCAGTGTGTCTTGGCATACATTCTCCGAGTCTTTGGGAGGGTACAGGAAGGATGAATACCATCCCAAAGATTTTTTCACTTGGTGTTGTGATGATGGTAGTGGAGTGTTGTTAAATAAGTCAGTCCAAAATCTCCCTTCTCACCAATTCTTCCTTTAATGCTTTACATGACGACACTTACATTTTTTCACTGTAGAAATATGTTTAGTGTACATGTTATATCTATCCATAATATATCTTATATTGGTAATAATATTTTTTTTCTGGGTTTTTCTGACACTTGTTTCATGAAATTCCTGCTTAAACTAGGTCAGATGAATTATTCCTGATTAAAAGCCTCAAATATAGGTCAATTGCGGTGTTAATTACAGCTTAGTGTAAGTACTGGCATAAAATGTCAGGGATTTTCTAGAAGGGGTTTTGTGCTATGATACACCGTGTATCCTGACTGGAATCAGCCCATGATTGTGCTTCCTGTAAAAAGGCTATTTAGCTGAAACATTACTGTACATTGCTGAATTTCCAGGGTTTTGCAATCTGAAGTAAGCAGATATGAAACATTTGTGGCCATCGGAAAGCTCACCACTTTTTCCATTTTTTAACTGACCTATTATGTTCTAAATGAAAAGAAATGGAGTGTGAGTGCATCATGCTCACTCTTTGGACCACTGCATCGCTTCTCCTCTCCAGCCATGAATAGACATCCTGCCTCCAATATAATTATTACGACAGTGGCTATGCTGAGAAAAAATGCATTTTTTTGTCTTTAAAGATGTTTTTTTTTTTAAAATTTTTTATTATACCCCACTGTCAAGGAGAGCACATTTTTTACCGAATGAAAGGTATGCGGAGCAATTAATTTTAATGATGTGCAGGACAAGTCAGCATGACAGCAATTATTGCAACATTATTGGGCCAAACTGCTTGTGGAAGCAGTGACAGTGCAGGAAACACTAACACACCCAACACACTACAATGAGAGCAGTGCATTCATGGTGTCAAAGGCCAACTGCTCCCATCTTTAGTCATATGATTTAAGGTAGTGACCACTTTAATGTAATGGAGGCATTCATTAGATCCATGCTGCTGTACCACTATTGGATACCAAGTTTACTTACACTTAAGATGCATTGTTTGGTTTTTATGTCATTTTTGACTGATATTTTTATAAACTGGCCCACGCAATGACATAACAAATGTATGATTTGATTGTAGACCTATAATTTATTTCTGGATATTTTGGACCTTATATTGGAAGTTCAAAGTATGATTATGATTCAACACAGCACAAGCTTAAATCGTTTTGACTAAAGTAAAAATAATCAAGGTCTTTGAATATTATAAGATTTCTGGACATATGATTTCTTCATGATGTACGCATTGAAAAAAATTGTTTTCGGTGTCAGTGCTCCCACTCCAGACTACAGAAAAGAGCGCTTCATGAAATAGCTATATACTGAAGCAAAAGTAAAAAATCTTTTTCCCCGCATGGAGTCTTTATCAACATGTCAATTTGATGACTTATACAGTATGTGCTACATGATATACGATGTCAATCCGATGATATATGCATTTCACTGCATTTCATTGGCCCTGTACATGTACCTTGCACAATGACAATAAAGTTACATCTAATCTAATCTAATCTAATATGATAAATATTATATGAGGTAATATCTTCTGGTCCTATTATAGAAGGTAAAAGTCGGTGTAAACTTTCCATGTAGATGCATGCACAGTCTGTAAGAAATTACTGACATGATAGATTTGGTTGGGATTGAAACAACATATAAAATCCAAAGACAGTTTAAGATTCCTGAAGAATGTAAGCTGAATGTAAAGTGAATGTGAAAAGTGTTGTAGATCAAGTATTGTCGGATTTAACACAACTTTTGTTATTTCATAAAAGTCATAACAATTCATAACGAAACTTTGTACGAGTAAAAATGTTGGATTAGCGGGACCGCTTGTCAAATAGAATGTTTTATTTCATCAGTGTTGATGCTTGTTGCTGTAAATGTATTTATTTATAGCAACTGCATGTATTGAGGCTTATACACCCAGTTTTTTTAAAGTTTGTAACAGTGATCTCACAATAAATTACAACAAGTGATATAGTTTTTTAATATTATTATTATTATTATTGTTATTTTTATGATTCTACAAAGCTGAATCGTATTTTCTGGTCTGCTTACTGCATCTACAGACAAATGAAAAGAAAAAAGAAACCACATTTAATTTTTTCGTATGTTTGGCTTATGCAAGGAAACAGAACAGCTTCAGTGCAACTTGGCATAGATTGTACACATATCTGCAACTGTACTGGAGGGATGCACATCCTTTTTAGTTTACTCCATCTGTTATTGTCTAACACATGGGAGCAAAATTTCCCACAGGTGTGCAGTTGGGTTCTGATATAACATTCTTCTATACAGGGTTGTGGAGAACATAGAGCCTTTCCCAAGGGATGCAGTGGCAAATCCATCACAGGGCAAAAATGCATACACCCAATTTGGAGATTCCAATTAGCTCACAGCAAATCTTTTTGGACTGTGGGGTGGTTGGAGGTTAGAGTTGTAAGAAGGAAAACCCCAAAGCAAAGGGACAACATTAAAAACTTTGAACTCAAGCATTACACCCACACCTGCAGAGGTGTAAGGTATACAGTATACAGTAAATGCTGAAATCTAAATTGCAGAAGTTGCATCTGATTTGATCATATTGAGAGTTGATTTTTGCTTTCTTAAAATCACAGGAGGAGAACAGGCTGACAGAATCAGGGAAGACCCAGCACTATCTTGCTGTCCCTACTAGGCCAACTTTGGACTGAAGTTCAAGGCCTGCATGACAATAACAGGAAAGCCAGCAGGCCATGCAGTCACTCTCCCAGAAGAGCTAGAGGAAGCTTTTGGGCTTGTAATCTGTCAGTGACTCCCAGCATCTGTGTCAATAGCATTCCTGTGCTGTTGACAGAGCGTCGCTGTTTGCTTTAGTCCCCAGAGAGCAGTGGCCTGATTTACTGTTTGAGGACAATGTAATAAATTCTGGGTTGCCATCCAGCACACACAGGCTCTTCACAAGCCAGAGAGCCTTGTTTAGATTGCATGGCATGCTACAGGCCCTTCTGGACCACGTTAAAGTAGCCAGGCTCGAAGGCTGCACGGATTGTTTTTCAGCCAGCCGTGACCACGGGGTTACCTCATGCTGACTATGTTCACTGGCAATCGATAAATAATGTTTGTGAATAAATCACTTGGACCTCTGGTGGGTGGGGAATGCTCACGTTTATTTAGAAAAATACAGACCTTCATGAAAACATAAAATATATGTGTGATACAGAATGAAATATTTATTGATGTAATTAAAGAAGTGCTTCGGGATGTAGGCATGCTCTCTGTAAAGCGATTGCTTGCTAATTTTTGCTGTGTCGCAGGGGTACATTTAAACCTGCTGTTTGGCTCTTGAACCATCTGACAATGAATAAATCACTACATGTTTAAACTCAAAGATTTAAGGAAAAAATATTGTATCAGTGTGTCCTGAAATTAGAAGAATGGGCTTTTAAATAACATGTAAGGAATCAAATATAATGGGATGTGCTGCTATAGGAAAATAATCAGTAATGGATTGTGTGCTGTGGTAAATGTAAAGACATAATATAACCATTTCAAGGTGGATAACACTTCATAGTGTTTTATTTCTCTTAACCCCTTAAACCACCCTAGCCTGTCAAGAATGACAGTTTATTTAATGAAAGTAAGACATGCTCTCTTTCAGTTTAGATATAGATAGGTTTGTGGGAAATTGTTGTGCATTTCCCCTAAATAATTTAGTTCCCGTTATTAATTATATACTTACGTGGTTGTTCCCTCACAGTGTTTTTTACTTCAAGATAATTAACAGACAAACTAAGCACACGTCGTCATGCTAATGATAACCATCAAATCCCTCCGTCTTTTAGATTTTTCTGTGTTGGAAAACTTAAATTTACTTACGGCAAAAATGTTATAAATCATTGACATTGATGACACTATTCCAGAGTGCTAAACAAACATCTCTATAGAAAAGCTCACTATATTAATGAGTACATCGATTTTTTTATTTTTTATATGAAACATTTTAGATGTTTTAGAGAGAGTGCATTAATGTTAACCTGTAATTTGTCATGCAGCTGGCATTACTGTCAGAACGGCAGTTATAGAAAATTAATAAACACCTTTGAGTTTAAAATTCACTGTTATGTTTGAGATTAACTTGTGACTAATCAGCTTTATGCAGGAATATCATAAACTGTAAACCATTATGTTTATTTAACATTTTTAACAGATTTTTTTTTACATTTATGCCAGCCATATCTAAATATGTATATATCTATTGATGGCTGATTGCATTGTTCATCTTTCATCTTCATAGCGGATTGCCAGCCCCCGTGTCAAAACCGCGGCTCATGTAGTCGCCCACACACCTGCGTGTGCCGCTCAGGCTATCAGGGACCACGCTGTGAAGAGGTTGCGCCTGAGCAGGTTTACATCCACACCGGCTCATCCAGAGTACTGATACCCATCCAGCCTGGAACAGACACCAAGCAGCATCAGTCTGCCCGCAGGAAACCCACTGAGAGACAAGCCAGTGAAAGCAATCCCAAAACTCAAACACCGAAGCCGCCAACTGGCAGAGTGGCCCATTCATCTGGGTAAGTCTCTCAACACCACACAAACACATAGATGGAAAATCACAGAATACATGAAAGCTGCCAGAGGAAAAGAAACCATGATGAACGGTTATTTGGCACGTTCGTTGTTGTTTTTTTCTTGTTATTTAGAATACCATGCTTGTACAGGGGTGTTGTTGGTACGTATGGGTTCACTCTGGTTACATTTTTTGCTGGTTAGTATTTTTTTATTTTGATTATGAAAGATAGTGCTTTGCATGTTTATCTAAAGAAATATTTATTTACTATGTAAATGTGCAAAATGCAGTTTAGTGTTGTAGCAAATTGGTTCATTTTGTACCCTCAATGTCATTCACTAATTCTTAAAGTCAAAACTGGAGCTACTGTACAGCTTCATGTAGCACTGAAAGCTTGCGGGCAGGTGTTATATATTTGGAGAAGTCTGATTCCACTAGAATGACAAAATCTTTCCATTTAATAATGGGAATGCTTATAAAAAAGGCAATAAAAAAGATGAAAGAATAATCATATAATATTCAAAATGATGACCTATTATAAAGATAGCAAAGTTTCATATTAGACATTAGCACATGTTCCCTTCTCTGCTGCTAACACAGCCTTTGACACATTACTAATTAACACTATGCACAATGATTTTTTAATTTACATTATTTCGAACATGTATTTCAGTGTGCTGCTGCTGTGTGTAGGCTTTTTTTAATTAATATCGAGCTGTCAGCTTTTGACAGACTGTTCTGCTCTGCTATCAGTGCTTTAAATATCTTTTGATTGACGAGCAGATTCTCTTTAAGAATCAGCCAACCTTTTATAAAAACCACATCACTTCGATATGCAGAGAGACTGAAAGCTGATTGTTCTCACTAAGACATAAATATACTAGATACTAGATAAACAGTATATACATAATACATTAAGCATTATTCATAGTCAGACATCACTGAAATTAAACATTATGAAAGTGTTTGTGTTGAAACTTGACATTTTAATTAGAAGAAACATGAAATAAGCCGACATCTTTTTGGCTGTATAATATTTTAATACTCCTGTTGTAGCGTTTCAGAGCAGAAGACGGGAATACAGATTTAATATGTTTTCCTAGGACAGTAGTGTAAGACATGGAAAAATTGACCCCCTGCTCACCCTTAATGAACATGCTATTCATTTTTATGTTGTTCTCTCAGGGGAATTTGAAAGCTCTGTAGTTGGGAATCACAAAACAAAACACATAAACCAAGGGAAACAAAGTAGCTATAATGTGCCAAACAGGAAAGATGTGGTAACTTTTGCCATTTGCAACAAGAAATAGTTCTGTTATTTTTTAACAAATATTTTTTATTTTTTTATGTAACACTGTCTTTGCTCTGTGAGTCATCGGGCTTCACTACCATTGAATACTAATACGCACTCAGGACTAAGACTCACCACTTAATTCTGCATATATACCTTATATATTCTGCAATAACGCATTCTGATATTCCTCTAACATAAAGGGTCTAAAGTTATTTTGAAAGTGGTCCTTAAAAGGTATCTGCCAGCAGTACAGTTCTGAACACTGATGCAAGGATTGGGCAGCTCTTGATCTGCGTGTTATTCCGGCTTGAACCCTGTTTTACAGTCAGTGCTGAAAGAAGCCACTTGTTCAGCTGTTTAAATATATCACTGTATGTCAACTATATACAAATAAGGCTTTAGCTTGTCATGATGTTCTCTACTTTGGAATCGATCCCAATGCTTTTCTAATCCTGTAAGTGCATATTAAGTTGTATTTCTGTATAAAAGCTGACTTCGGAACTCATGTTTATCCAGCTTGTCTGCTTGTAATATCTTAGCAAAGCTCTATAATATATTTTACGTCACTTGAAACTTTTACTATTAGCTACTTTACCTCGACTGTCTAGTGTTGCTCGAATATATACTGTACCATTGGCGACAATCCACTTTGTAAATATGTAAATGTGTGCTTTATCCGGATGTTTGCGCTCTCAAATCAGATCAAATCTGTGTTTTGTAATTAATTCAAGGTTCTGTCTAAAGCAAACAGTTGCCTTGAATATGTTTACTTTGACATGTTGTCAGAGGACATTTTTGTGCTCTGAATCATGAGCCTTTGTGTTTCTACTATACCACAGCCAGACACGAGACCCGAGTCCTAAATTCTGTGGACTATAAAGCTGTAAATGCATTTTTATTGTCGACAATTGTCACATACATCAAATGCTAAAACTAAATCAAACCTTAAATACAGACAAAACACATTTTTACATGCATACCTTTTGTACATCTAGACTGGATTACAATTGATTATGACTTTGCAACAGTCACAAGCTTTGACTCAAATCCTATACAATGACCATGCTTTATAAAGCTTTTACTGAACTAAGACATTAAGGAGATTAATAAATATTACAAAGTATACCTCTGGACTAAGATGCCTAAGATGAAAAGAAGCAGTAGAAGTCAACCTGCTACCCCCAGACATGAGTAAGTCAGGCTCTTTATCTCCATGATCAGACCATACTTCCAGCCTCATCAGCAGCATAGGAGCAATTCAAGGCCATTACCATAGACAAATGTGCCAAGACTGGATTAAAAAGTTCAGACGCTGTCTCCATGATTATTAGGAAGTCCTGCTGTTTTCATCCCATCATCTCTGTATCCTCTTCCTCAGCCCTGTCTGATAAGGTGGCACCTTAAACAACAAACTCAGAACTCAGCCAACCTGCTGAAATCTTTTTAGACAAGAACATTCCTGAAGTCAGTCCAAATTGCCTGGGTTAAACCTTCATGCCTTTTGCCACAGAGCAGACAGCATGTGCTATGTTGGCATGTCCTTTGAACCCTAAATTTTAAGGTATGTCCGCTGTCTGGCATGCAAGCAACACCTACTATCTGTCATAACCTGTGCTTCTTGACGCCCTGCTGTGCAAGGCAATGCCAAAAAAAAGATGCTGGGTAGGTCTCAAGGGTGTCTTGGCTAAAGGTCTGTGGAAGCTGACATAGTGAAGGGCTTAAGGGTTTGTCTGGCTGTGCTGTGTCTAGCTGCCTGGGTCCAGACGCCCACTCCACACTTCATGCCGCTGCCAGTTGGCCTCCTGCTGAAATTAAATCACTATTTGTAGACTGTCGGCAGGGCTGCTTAAGGTGAAAGTGCCTCTGTATTTTGTTTAAAGGAAGCTATTTGTCATCAGTGAACATCGGGTTCAGCTCCATTACACAACTGCAGTAGGCATTTCTCCTTAAAGCTTTCTGCAAATGGCAGGGCAATGTTCGTATAAAAAAGCTAGAAAAGAATTTTGTGGTTCAAAAGGGTTTGAGGAACATTAGGAACATCAGAATTTGGGTTTGATCTTGAAGCAACCAGCCAAACAGACTGATAGTGTGATAAATATAAGAAGTAGATGATAATGATAACTATACGTTTGATAAAAGTAAATGCAAAATGATTAACAAAACAAAGAAACAAAAACAAAACAAATATAAAAAAGGACTTCCTATGCACTTCAGATCTGTTCACTGGGATTAATCTATGTTTAATCTTTTGTCAACTATTTTTCGACCCATAGTCCGTACTTCCTGATAAATTCTTTGACTTTTCATTGATTTAGGCTCATGTTCATCATCATGCCTTCTGAAATCTAATCTGCTATCCGTATATGAATTAGGATCATTTTCAAATGCGAGCATGCAGCATTCACTATCAATAGGTCAGTATCATATGCCTTACTATTCCATCCCTTGTCTACATTGCTCCAGTAGTTATGAACAGCTGCAGAGGTGATAAGTTGAGCCAGACAGTCTGAGCATTGGGCCCTGTTTGGCCTCCCATCCTGTTCTCTGTGACATCAGGGCTTCACAGGATGATGAGTGGTGTGATCTGGGTTTGCGTGTGCAGCACACACTTTTGGTGCTCCCAGAGGTAATCTGTTTCACTGGCCAACTCTTAGATAATGCTAGGTGGAGAATGGTAAAACTGGCTTTGTGGGCTGTTTTGAAGGAAGCTCTGCCTTTCTAATCTGAGGTGAGTGCTTGGAACATCTTGAAAACAGTCCAAAACCTTACCTACTAAAGTTTAAATTATGGCCTGATGCTTTGTAAGCTGTTGCACCTTGATTTGAAATGGGACAAGTGGAATCCTCCGAATAGTCTACAAGACCACCACTGGAACTTGTACTGCATTAACAGTCCATAATATCGGGAGTGATACATATACTTTAAAAAACTGTTGGAAAATATCACTGAGAACCAGGGATAGCAATACACATTAAAAAATCGGTGTGTTAACACATTTGTAATTTAGAACATTTTTACTTTAGGGGCTACTCTAAGTTCACAGTGGGTGGCTCACAGATGTAGGCCATTCTCATTTTCACATTTGGTGGTTTTAGAAGTATCTGAAGCCTACTGAGGGATAAACTGGTTAAAGGAATGATTCCCTATTGCACAACTGCAGTAGGCATTTCTGCACTGCCTCTTAGTCACATCCTGCTCACTTGTTACTGTTGCTGTATGACTAAAACCAGCACTTAGTGACCAAAGATTTACTCAGACACCAGAATCTCTCCTCAGGGGAAATTTGAGGTTTCTGTGTGAGTTTTAAAATGATTAACTAAGACCAATCTTTCATTTTTACTGTAACCTCAAGACTAAATATAGTTCAACAGAACTGCTGCCAGTGCAGACCAGTTGTATTTATTCTAGAAGCAGACGTGTTGATATGAAAGGATATGCATCTACTTCTAACAGAATTGGTATCAGCATTTGTAGGAAATATTATGAGCAATACAACAACACCTATCAGCACTAGAATTTTGATATTTTTTTTACCTTTCAATACTTGCAGCCTTTGTTCTACTATAAATGGTAGAACTAAGGAGCAACATGACCTTTGGGAAGACACAGAATTCACTATTGAGCTATGTCATTGTGTTGGAAAAATGTGCAACCCACTTTGCATTGTCTACTCTTGTGTAAGATATAGTTTATAAACATGGTTTTATCACAGTGATCTCATATCTGCAGCATTTTGTGTACAGTTTTGCACAGTAGGATTCTGTCTGGTAAAGCTATCCCATAGAACCAGCTAGAAATCTGCTCTTCCAATCTAGCCAGATTTACACACTTCATCCCCCAAGCCAGACAGGAAGCAAGTCACCAGAGCTTTAAGATTCTTTAATGAAAGACTTCACATATAAAGTATCGGCCATTCCCTTTGGAAATTGACATACTCTTTATGTTAATCATTATTTCTTCTTATGTTGTGGCCTGTGAAAAACAGGACATGGTAATATTTAAAAGCAGTTGATCAAGTGAGACGTTCACTGTGCACAAATCTTTGTGGACATCTGATCATCATCCACATGTGGGCCTTTACCCAAACTGTAGCCACACAGTTGCATAGAATGTCTTTGTATGCTGTAACTTTACAATTTCCCTGCCTAATTGTTTGCAAACATGTTCCAGCATTACAATGCCCAATATGCACAAATCAAGATGCTTTCTTTTGAGGTTGGAGTGGAAGAATTTCAGTGTCCTGCACAGAGCCCCGAATTCAACCACATTGAACACCTTTTTTGATGAACTGGAACACTGACTGCACCCCAGACCTCCTCACTCAACCTCAGTGCCTGACCTCACTAATGCTCTTGTACTGTAGCTGAATGGGTAAAGTCCCACAAATTGAGAGGAAAGTCTTATTATACCACCCAAGGAGGACCTCAATCTGGAATGGGATGATCAAAAAGCTCATGTGAGAGTGAGGAAGGCTTCACCCAAATCCTAGTGCTTCTGGGTCACAAATTCACTTCCTGTCTATCAGCCATTAAAGCGGGTTTTCTACCACTATTACACAACGTATTGGAAGTTATACTGTATCTTTCCCTTAGTTTTAAGGTATGTTTCAAATTTTAAATAGTGTCATGTATATGACACAATATATGATACAATAGTGTTTATCCTCATATTTATTTTACAATTACTGCTTAATTTTTATTATTTCAGTCTGAATAATTTCTCCATAAAGGTCAGTAGTGTGACAGTAGATGGTGACGTAGTACTTCCTGCTGGTGGGTGTACTGGTGATGCAGGGTGGACCTTTGACCTTTGGCTTTCCTGTTGGGCAGTGTGACTCTGCAGTGTGGAGGGTGTGAGGGGTTAGGACTTTCCGGAGCCAAGGGGACATCCTCTTCGGTGATTTAGGGCAGCTATTCTGTAGGGTTTCTCTGAAAACACTGGCTTGTGTAACGTCAACACGACAAAAAATGCAGACTCAGCATTCCACATGAACCCATGACCTGCTATGCCAAATGCATTATTACACCTTTATAACATTACAACTGCTAGATTTTATTTATTTGTTCCATCCCTTTTTATGCATTGTTTACCAATACATAAACATTAAAAGCATCTGAAGCAGTCTACTTTGTTCCCCCCTTTTTATGCTTTGTTTTCCAATACATAAACTAGTCAGTTAAAGTAGACTACTTCAGATGCTTTTAAGAATAGTTAACAAAATGACTATTTATCGCAGAAAATCTGATAAGAAAAAATCATCAGCATTTAGTCCTTAACCTAATTGTGTTATTTAGCAATTTAGGCTGTATTGACTGCTGGAATAAATTAGAGAGAAACCATTTGTGAATGCAGTTCATGATAATTATGAAGAGAATATTTCAAAACATGTGGTAACACTTTCCCTAAAGATTTCCTTATTAGAATTTTGTATTCATGAAATTGCCTGCAGAGTATAAACTGCTATCACACATATATATATTTATTATGGTTTCCTTATAATTAATTACTGCTCAAATATACAGTATGAACTGCGTTTAGTAGTTATAGAATTATCGGATTTTAATTGTGGAGAGATTGTGAGGTCTTTACAGTACATGTCTGCTCCTAGTCCTAGTGTGTTCTGCACCTTTTTGGATAGAAGATTGTGTGTAGAAATGAACTCTTTATGTATTTGAAGTTGGTGTCATGCATTTCATCTGTGATTGTGTATGTCTTATTTGGCTAATTTACAATGCACGTGTGTATGTGGCCATTCACATTGCTCAGTTAATATCAGTTCTTATCGGTTCTAGATTGCTAAATTTAGCACATTGACTCCAGTCCTGTTGGATAGATGAGTTTCACCATTGAACCACAATCTTTCCTCTTTCCTTCCTTTCACTCCCTCTCTTTCTTTCTCTGGATCTGGCTGTCGTTTCCACCCTGAATTCTCACTCCTCACTTCAAGTGTTGGTGAAAATTGATGCACTTGAGCAATTGACATGTTATATGGGCCTCTAGTGGCAAACATGAGTTTCAGCTATTTTGCAGTTTAAAAAAAAAACAGCCAGAAAACATACTCAGGAAACAGCAACTACAGTACAAGTATGAGCATGTGCTCATTTACTGAAATATAGCTGTGTCGATAAAGAAACATAGTCCAGATTGAAATTGGAAAGGTTCCATGCAGTTTTATGTTTGGATTTTGAGCAAAAGCTCAAACGTTCTTCTGATATACAGTAGTGTAGTGTCTAACTGTGTAATCACAACCGAAATTACAGCTAAAATCTTTCCAGTACTCCTGTTCAAAAGTGACCTCATTTTATACAAAAAAGTACCACGTGCCTTGTTCTAGCATCTACTGATGATCCTTGAATTGAAAAGATAGAAACCATGAAGTAATGGAAAATGTTATACTTAAGTGAAAGAAGGTCTGTTGTGTCAAGTGCTAGTTAGAATGATATTTGACTGAAAGTTAAAATGTGTCCACCTGTTGCAGAATAATGTTATTGCCAACATACTCCTTGGTCAAAAGAACAATAGCAAAAAGTTTCCATCCAATTCTAGATTTGGGGAGCTAAACCTTTTTAAAATGACCCTTCCTTTTTTAATATTAAGGTTATTGGATATAATTCCTGCCTTGCAACCACATGACTGGGTTAAATGGATCCTAATATCACCATCAAAAAGAATAGAAATAGTTTGTCTTAAAACACTACCATGATTTTGTAATCACCTTCATAGTCATTTTGAACACCCAGTTTCCAAAATGAATTGACTGACCCATTATAGCTAAAGATGAGCCAGCATTGGTAAGTCTTCCTTCTGTTGCCCTTATGTACCGTTTAGACAGAGTGGCAAACATATACTGGTTGCTGGATGTCATCACCATCAACAGTAGGCAGGCTGGATACCCAGTCCCTACAGCTGCAATACAACAGATTGTATTATTTGTAGGCTTCCCAATATGTTGTGCTGATACATGGGCATTGCTGTTCAATTCAATTCAATTCAAGTTTATTTGTATAGAGCTTTTTACAATGGGCTTTGTCTCAAAGCAGCTTTACAGAACATAAACATAGAACAGAAGGTAAACATAAGGAGAAATATAGAGGATTAATATAGTAAAAAAATCAAGATACATAGTTCACAGTGTGTATGTATGTATGTATGTATGTATGTATGTATGTATGTATGTATGTATGTATGTATGTATGTATGTATATGTATTTATCCCCAGTGAGCAAGTCTGAGGTGACTCAGGCAGCAGTGGCAAGGAAAAACCCCCTTAAATTGGTAAGGAAAAAACCTTGAGAGGAACCAAACTCAAAGGGGAACCTCATCCTCATATGGGTGACATTAGAGGGTGTGTTTACAAATATACAGTCAAACAAATGTTGAATTGGTGTAAAGATAACATGGAGTATAGACCTCCTCTTGGTATCATAGAGTCCAACTGGAGCTGGTAGATCTGTAGATGTCTCAGACTGTGCACAACTTCTGGTTATATACGGTTAACCGCACTTCCCCCAGGGTCTTGAATTTGGTGTCCATCTGTGAGAACCTTTCCAGTTAATTCCTAAGATATTGTGTTTTTCATAACATTGAGGCCTACATTATCCAGATGGCTTGGCAGTTTAGAGTGGTAGTGACTTATGTAATTGTGATTCTTTGAACCTTAGATAACTGGAGCCACCACTGACCTGGCAAGAACATGTCAAGAAGGTTCCAAGGAAAGATGGCAGTATGACAGTTATATTTATAGTAAACACTGCATCATACATCACTTTGAGTCTTTGCTGGAAGGTCTCTGCATGCCTGTCTATGTACACAAGAATGTAAACAGGTGATACTTACTGCCATTGGTAGCTTTCCTGGATTCATAGAAGTTAGAATTAAGTTAGAATTGCTTTTTTTATATGAAACTGTAGATAATGAGCTAACTATTGAGTGCTATTCTGTCAGTGTGGACAGTTTCATTCAATCAAACTGTCTTATTAATGGTTCGGTTCTTTGTTTTTTTTTTTGTTTTTTTATTTGAGGTTTTGGTGGTTCAACTATTTATTTATTTATTTATTTATTTATTTATTTATTTATTTATTTATTTATTTACTTATTTACTTATTTACTTTACACCTAATTGCTTCTTTAGTTAGCCTTGTCTATTTCTCACCACCAGTCAGGTCTCCTCTACTACCAGCTACTAAACAATCCAGTCAACCACATTTTTAGAACTTCTGTGATGCTGCATTACAGGGTAACATGCATAACATACTCAGATGAAAGTGCTGTCCATCTCATTCTGCATACAAGAGCAGAGCATTCTGATGTGTCACTATGATCGACAGGGGAACACTATGGAATTAATGTATTAAAGAATGTATACATGTAGGTAAAATCCTCTGAAATGATATCTGTCATTTAGTCAGGGTATAGAACTACTTAAGTATTTTTAACATCAGGGAACATGAACAGACTGGGCCTTGTTAATTAAGACATCTGTCTTCTGGCATGTTTAATCCTTCTTTAAATGAAGCAGAATGTGCCATGATCAGCAGTATCTTCTCCAAAAGGACAGTGATTGGAGATGCTTTTAATACACAACAGTGCAGTCATTTGGGGTATAATTGTTCACTGATGTTTGGCCCCGTGCATTATGGATAATAGAGGAGACCGTAATCCAAGGCTTTATCTTAAATGCCAGGTGCAGGGCTGTGTTGCAAGCACATTAAATGAAAACAGACAACACATTTTTCTTAAGTCTAAGATTTAAATCTATTGATTATCTTGGATCCATTGGTCTTAAATGTCATGATGTAATAAAATATATAATAAATTTGATTTTGCTTGGCATGATGACATGTTGGAGTTATATATTTGAACAAGTTACATATTTGTCAAGTTGTATAATAAATATTTGGCAATTTAATCAAGGCATTTAGAAGCATTTTAAAGGCTAATTCTCTTAATATGGCAGGGGATCTACAGCCAGAAGAGTAAAAATGCTAATAAATATCTAAACAAGCTTCCTATGCTGTATGCCTACTGCCATAAAATAGAAAAGGATAGGAATTTGGAGAAGGTTGTAATGAGTAGAGTTAAGGCAATGTTCTCCTTCATTATTAAGTGTCTGATTGAATCCACATGCTTGTGGGTAAAATATTACAACATGGTAAATTGATAATGAAGGCATTTGCTCTTTACATACTATTAAGTCTTGGGAAAGACAGATGTTGATAAAAGTCAATTACATGAAAATTACTGAAATATAATTAGATAGTGCAATACCTTTTCCTGGATTTATAACGGAATTGTGGTAATAAGGTTAAAGTTCAGAAAGTCAGGATTAATTTCTGTTCAACTGAAAAAAGAACACAACATTGAGCTTGGTAATGATGCACTACCACACAGATCACAAAGAAGCAATATTAAATTAAATTAAAGCTGACATCCTGGATTATAACATTTAAATCCACCCTGTTGGTTTACAGAGCCAAAAGAAGCCATGTGTCCGTGTCCAATTGAATATAAGGTGCTCTAAATGTACTGGAAAGCAGAAAAGGCTAAACAGCGTTTTGTCTTACACCACAGTCTTGCAGACCTGCATATGAGAGTGACCACAAGAGGTTAAAGTCGTCCAAAGGGTTCCCGTTTAAGTTCGCGCTTCGACATGACAAAAACTTCTGGCTTATTTTTGTTTTATTCACTGACGACAAAGATCGTACCAACTTTCCGTGTGCTGTCATGAGTGATGTGCCAAACAACTTTTATTACAAACTTTGATATATATTTATGGGGAAAATATTGCCATTTATATATTTCAGAGTCATTGTAAATGTTAGGTGCAAGGGCCCTAATGAAAACAGTGAGACAGCAACCTTGTACATAATGCCTGGGAAAAGCTGATACATTAGGTATGGGTGGTTTACCGCTATGAGGGAAGCTGGGTGTTATTTCCGTGACTAATAGTGGATCGTAATGTAAAAACTGCATGGCTACCGCACCCCTACTGCCTCCCTCATAGCTCTATTTCCCACAGATTTCCGAATATAAGTCAACATTACATAGACTTAATTACGACCACACTGTTGGGAACATATTGTGTACTCTAACGTATTCCAGTGGATCTAAAATTTATAAAGGTCTAGTTACATAAAATGTGAACGACAGCCCTGGCTTAGAGTGGAGAAGCTAACAAGACTGAATGGTAGTTCGGTGACAACAGTCACCTTTAAAAGCGTTATGGACTATAAACAAAGGAAACAGTTTTATTTTGGATTTAATGCGGTGAGAATAAAAGCATATCTCCCTGTCTATTCATCTTTAGACATTCTGTATTTGTTGTGAGTTTGCTAAACAGAGCAGAGAGATAAATAAAAGGGAAAATTGGCTTAATTCTGCAATCACTATCATCTTTCTGAAGCAGTGTCTTTAGCCCTGTAGCTAGTCTCTGGTCTAATGAGCTGTTTTATGTTGTGTGTTTAAATGCATGTGATTTATCTGCCACAACACAGGAGCTGTTGGAGTCAGTGAACTACAGCATTTTCTTATATGCTTATCTTATATAACTTTATATAATTATATTGAGTATTTATATAAGTAAGTCACATTTTCTTATGTACAAAAAAATTATTTTTTTTAGAAATTTTGAAGACAATTAAAATTTGGTATAATTCTGTCATTCCTAAAGCACTTTTCATACTCCCAAAGTCTCTCCTCTTTTAGCTGTAAAGCTTACTAACAATTATGCCATTTGCCAGTGTGCTGTTGTTCCAAATTAGCCTGATGATATACATGTTCGGATTCTCAAACTCAAATTACGTACGATGTGGTTTGTGGATTTTACGAGAACTTGGGCAAATTTGGATTTCTAGTTGACCTCCACCAGACGCCACTTATCACCTCTTTGCCAACCAGCTTTCTGACTGGTGCTATTAATGCCAAGCTCTTATACAACAAATGGCATTTGGCTGACTCACCAGTTGGTTCAGATGGAAACATGAGAATTACTCATATTGTGTAAATATGAATAAATCATTTTTTTCCTCTTTATTGAAAGGTTATTTCTTGGCATGACGAAGTGTCTAAATTTACAAAGAACACTAGTGAATTGTTACCCTAACCAAAGATTTTTTTGCTATTGCTGTCCCCCTTTTCTTAATTTTTTTCCAGTCCATTGCTAAATATAGGGTCTTGGAATGGTGCCACTGTTTTACTGTTGCTCTGTTGCTGTCCATTTGCTCACAGTACTCGAAATACCAGACCAGGCAGCTGATGCCAGAGAGTCCTGTCTGATGTCAGAGAGATTTGTTTAGACAGAGTCAGTGCATAGCCAACTGACTATTTCCATCCCTCAAACACAGCCTTCATATCAGAAAATTTCTGCATTAACTGATCGATGCTAAATTCTTGGATGTTAGATGTGGGTTCGTTCTTTCCAAACAGTTCAGAAAGACAAATGGACTTTGCCATGGCTTCTCTGAACCTACTTCTACATGTTCAGACACAACTGCAAACTTACTGCATTTTTGGTGCTCTGTAGAAAATAGAGGCCTTACAGAACAAAATGTGAATGGGTTTGTTAAACAGTTCATTAGACAGAGGACTTTCTTCAGGATCATCTTTGAACGGTTAGAATGTTGTAATGTCAAATTTAAAGATAAGGGCTGCAATGTTGTATTATCATTTTAATTTTTAGTTTTGTGCTTTTTTTCTGGTAACTCAAAAGACATAAATAAAGACTTTTAAGTTTTTAGGACTTTTGTTATCAAATAGGGAAAACAGTGACAATTTATGCCTTAGATTTTTCTTTTGAATTATCATAGTTTGATAAACTACATCTGTTTAGCAGTCTGTGCCCTCAAGCCTTCTCTCCCATGGTAACATTTGTTCTACAAATGGACCTACAGGACTGCTGTTTCCACTAGCCACCTAAATGCAAACAATCATCAATTCAGCATTGCAGCGATTGGTGTTGAACAGTTTACCCACCTACCAATGTGCAGTGGTTGGCACACCCACAAAGCCCATGTACTGAATGTCCCAGCAGAAACTTGGCTTCTGTCTCTCAGCTCTCTCTGCATCCAATTTTACAGGAAAACATTCATGGAATCTGTTCTTGTCCTTAAAACATCTTCTAGTTTTCATCAAATTTAAATTTTATTTCCCTATGTTTACTTGATCTGTTGACTAAATGACAACAGTGGAAAGAACACGTTATTTTCCTCTCTAAGAAAGATGAAATGCTAATGACTGAATGTGGAGAGAATTCTATGAGAAAATGTCCGAGCCAAAAGAACTGCCATGAGTAGTAATACAGCATGATGGGCCAAAACTAAGAAGAGCTTTTTCTTCTTATAGAGTAAAACCTAGAGTAAATTTGCTAGGATGCAATATATCTAACTTAGTCTGAAAAATATGTTAAAAAACAAATAAATTTGCAGCAACAAATACTATGGATATGACCTGGTATTTGTTGAAATGTCTTATGAAATGAATTTCCCACTTAATATAATAAATTTTTGTTACTTAAGTATACAGCATCTTATGTATTTCATCTAGTTATGTGATTTAGCTGTATAACTTTATAAAAATTAATACAAATGAATGAGAAGCTACAAACTGCCCGAACATCAACAATAACAAAAATCAGTGCTGTGTTACCATGTAAGCAACAAAAAAAAACTGTTAAAACTGTTAACTATAAATGTTAAAACTGTATACTTAAAATTAGAAAACAATTAAATAAAGTGGTATTATTGTTATTTTAGTTGGAATCTAATTCCAGCTTTAATTCAGTTAAAAAGTATTAAACTACAAACAAGGTGGGTTATGCTTGAAATGATAAAATCAACACATTTATTTTTTATTTTTTTATTTTTATTTCACACTACATTTGGTTGAAATTGATTTCTAGGACAAATGTAAATAGTGAAGCCCATGTACGACTTTATTACTAAATAAAAATGTATTTTATAATAGGTAGAAAATAATTTATTTGGTTTGAGTTCAAGTTGAGTTTGTAAGGAGTTTGGCTTATTGTGGAATTTAAAGAAAAATAAATAAATAAGAAAAGCCTAATGGGTGAAGCTTTATCAGGAATATTATTAATTTAAATCTGAAAGTGTCTCATTCATTATTTAAACGATGTTTCTTATATTTTTTTTATTATTCTTATATTTTTTATATTCCTTTAAGGACCCAAAAGAAACCCACATTGGGGACATGGGGAGGACATGCAATGGTAGGGTATATACTGTATATCTTAATAAACTAATTTAGAGAAGTGGAGATGTGGGTGTGGTAATGTTATACTTTTATAGAAATTAGTTTTTCATAAGCTGCTGTTAAGAAGTTGTATGTTAAGGTTTTTCCATGAGGATTGGATGATATATCAAGTATGAAAGCCAAAGAATATCAGAGGGTTGTGAGTTCAAATCCCAGGGAAACCCAGATACCACTGATGTGCCTTTGAGCATCAAGTGTGTGTTAACCATCAAGTGCTCAGTTGTATCCTGCCACAGTTCTAAGCTGTTTTTGATCAACAGAACAGCCAAATGTATGGGTGTAACTTTATATCTTCCTGACTCATGAACTGTTCTCCATCAGGTGAATCCATCAACACTGTCTTCAGGTGGCTGAACACTAATTGTCTGGAGTGTAATATGTCCTCAGTGGCATGGCTGAGTTTTGATTTCTCAGAGAGGGGAAGTAGAACCAGTCCTCACCGGTTTATTCTTCTCACAGAAACTGTCAACTCCATCAAGATCACACACTGCTGAGCTTTTCCCATGTGTCTTTAGTGTCGATAGCACAACTCTCTGTTGTGGTATCACTGTGACCGGTCTGCTGGTGTGTGGAGAATTTGTGGGTAACATTAATGTGTCAGTAAAGACATAAATTTGAGTTAGCTTGTAAGAAAGGTGGGTTATTTGACATGAAAATATTTTTATATGGTACTATGTTGTATTTCTCAACCACGGGAATAAAGTATATGACTAAATCACTTATCCTGATTAAATTGACCAAACACAGCTCATATTTGGACTTTTACTGACCCCTGGAACATATTATTCTGAGCTGTTGGTTGAGATGAACAAGATTGAAAGTTCAGGAAGGTCAGAAGTTGTCACACTTACATGAAGGTCTTCTGTGCAGGGGAGTAGACAGACTGTCTACAATGGGGTGCACAGGTTAGACCCAATTATATTATTTGGATGGTAATCAAGGGTGGAGTCAAATAATATTTCATATCTATAGAAAGTGACATAATATTACTGGCTGTAGCTGTGTAAGGGTTTGTTTCTCATCTAGCAAGCTACAAACACATTGTTACTAACATACCATTAGGTTGCATTTAAGGATGCAAGAAATATGAATTCAATAATTGTAGCTAATAACAAAAAATTCAGTGTGAAATCCAGTGTTATCGTCAGACATTTTATTATGAAACATATAAACAAATCAGTGAAAACAAGAAACATTAATATGATCTACAGTATCAATACATATTTTGACATAAAGACATGCTGCATCCCAAGTTTCCTTTCGTTGCTACTATGAACTGGCGGTATACTCATTTTGTAAAGAAAAAGTGCATTTTAAAGTGTGTAGCCAAAGCGTATGCAAGACCCGGGACTAAATTGTCTAAAAAAGGAAGAAAACATTGTTCCCTAGTTACACACACTGTCCAGTAAACCAATCTTCTTGTTGCATTTCAGCATTTCTTCTCTCACTGTTCCTTATATCATTTATACTATGTCATTTAATTCAGCATTCCCTTGATTTATTTTCTCCACATTTCCACTATACTGTATTTGCAGGTTAGATTTAGCAAAGCAAACCATCAGAAAACTCCTCCCTCCTTGTGCAAGGTGTTATGGGCAATATTAGCTTATAAAGGGTCCACAATTCCAAGATAATTCTAATCCCCGATACTAACCACGGTCATCAGGGTTTATGTGGCACAGGGTTACACTAGCTAGTGTGAGATGTAGGGACTGATGGGTAGTGTAGTTCTGTGCCATTTCATACTGCCATAACAGTTATGCCTCTAGATCGTGAATATTTTTAAAAGAAACAAAAACACAACCCACAAATGTTTGACCAAAATTTGCTTATATGTTTGTTGTGGTCAGTAGACTTGGGGAATAATTTGTTACTGTCTTAGCTAGCTAAACATGTTAGCTCCTGTACTTGTTAACAGTCCTAGCCTTTGGACAATGATGAAAATAGCTTCCTATGTGTGAGTATTGTTTGGGGATATCTCATACATAATGACTTTTTCACACTTACCAGATAAAGTCCACGAACAAAACAGCAAAGTTCTAAAGAGAATGCTTTCATCAATTGTGTCCACATCTGTTGAAGCTTGTAGGCTTTGTCTCATTTAAATTTAATGACATAATGAACAACAGTTTGAAACAATATACTTACAAAGCACACTGACACGCTTTACAAAGCTCTTATGTAATTAGATTTGTCTGTTTCGATTACAAATAACATGCAATGGATATTACGTGGCTCTTATCATTCCCCAAGGGATTGATGATGTCTAGACTATAGTGATTCCCTTTAATAATGACCTTCTGCTTCTGGTCCTATCTTAAAGCAGTTACAATGTGTTATATAACCAACTCTTCTATGGTTACAATCCAATCTGCCGAAAGTATGAGTCAACAACCCATCATTTTATTTTAAGCAAATTACTGGACATTGCCCTTTTTTAAACCAATTTTTAACATCTCACTCGCCATCAGCCTCATATTATGACCACACACATTCTGTATATTCTTTCATAGTCAGATTTAATTAGGTGAATGGTATTATTTGAGGCTTTAAAAGGAGCTTTTCTACTCTCCAGCAGGTTTCATGCATTTAATCATGGCTACAAAGTTTGCAAATTTGTTCACCCAAAGCATAAGTGCAGTGAGCCTTGAGCTAATGATGATGACATCAAACAAAGAAAATGAGGCCTCTTTGTCCAAATATAGCGAAGGGCAGCAGTGACTTCATTCAGTGAGGAAATGAACTGAGATCGCAAGGCAAGACATCTGGTCTGAAGTGTGCATCTGTGCCAGCGTGAGAGTCAGCCAGGTGTCTCTCACGAATGCGGGTGGGAAAAGGTCATTATAACGCACTCAGCCACACAATTTTCAACAACACCTTACTGGAGGAATAGTACTGATGCATCTGCCTGCTGAGAAATGGCTCAACTGCTGTTTGTTACATGCTTTATATTATTATATTGTTAACTTTTAGCAGTGTTGAATTTAAACTTTCTTCAGTTGGCTTTTGAATATGTGTTTATGTGCTGATACTTACCTTAGGTTTTGTTTCATGACACATATTGTGCATTGAATTAATAAATCACAGTTATCTATGTGACTGATTTCTGGCAAACACCCACAAAAAAAACCTAGAAATTGTGTGTAGCCTAATTTTTTTTTCCTACTTGTAACATAATTTGACAAATAAACTTTAAGCAACTATGAACATATTTCACCAAGATGACATGGAAATTTGTTATTTACTTTTTAATCTTGCCACGGCTGTCATCCTGCAAAGATTATGCTGGGTAAAAAGCCAAGAACAAGTGGTGCTAAAACAGTCAGCTTGCCTAAAGATGTCTTTACTTCTACTTTATGTCTTTACTAGCCAAGTGAATGTCAGGCTTTGTCCAGGTGTTAGTTAGATGCTATAGTGAAACAGACATTAACCAAGTCAGCTTAGATTGTAAAATGTAGGCTGTCCAAATGTCCCATCGTGAAGTGCCTGAATCACGTTTGGGAGGAAACCAGTCCTTTAAATTTTATAGTTTTATTTGTGTTTGTAAAATGTACAAAAGATAAACATATTTGAGTGCAGGAAAGATTGTGGTTTTCAGAACTGTGTGTGTGTAGTGGGAAATGTCAGTCTTATACCATGTGAATGGTTTTCCTGTCCTGTGTATGTTCAGGAATTGTGCAACATTTTTATTTAAGCTTGTCATCAGACAGATAATTACAGAGTATTTTACTACTGTGTCTGATGTCCCAGAAATGAGGTAGTTGCAAGTGTTACAACCCAGTCTAGGGTTGATCTGCGGAGTTATAGCTCGGGATTCAGTGACCTGATACCATTATAAATTGGGGCAAAGACCAAAAAAAAAAACACAAACGAGAATTTCTAGAAAAAGGTGTTGGTGTAATATATATATATATTTACACACAGGCAAACCACTGTAAACTACAACAGCATTTCTTAAGGGTGGGCCCAAGCAAAAATAATAAACAAAAAGGGTCTAATAGTTAAGTTATTTCTTAGAAAAGAAAAATACAGCGGGACAGAGTGGAAAAAGAAACCTACTCCCAAAGAAAAAAGGGTAGCCACACCCCTACTGCCAATGAAAGAGAGAACAAAATTAAAGTGATAAACATATATGTATATGAGTGTGTATATACACAAAGAGTGAAACACAGCAACAAGTCCAAGGGAAAACCAAGCTCAGAATCAGAAACAGGCAGAAGTCAAAATCGGAACAGGAACAGATTAGTAAACACAACAATCACTATCTTAACACCACTGCTATAAACACACCACATCTAACACCTTTCTCCTTCGTCGGCTGCTTCCTCTTTAAATAGCTGACCAGTGATGAGGTCATCGAGTTGGGGGCAGAATCAGGGCAGGCTTGGGCAGGCCGGTAACTCTGGCCTGGAATCAAACCTGCACGTAGACATGTATAGAGCACACAATACAATCCACAGAATCACAAAATCATGGGTTGTAACACAAGTCTCTGACAAATTGGCTAAAATTCACATTTTCTTGCATTTACACTTAATTTATACACTACAGTTCTCTTTTGCTACTTTATACAATGTGCAAAATGCCTCTAATGGCTGTAGGCATTGTGCAATATATATATATATATATATATATATATATATATATATATATATATATATATATATATATATATATATATATATCAATGTGAAATATATGCATCTCAATATACATTTATTAATTAAGGCAATTGATTTATGTGTAATATGTATTACAATCTTTTTAAATATTTTAGAGTTTAATTGTCTGGAGATCAGCTTTCTAGATGAACAATTATTTTTTCAGTGGCATTTCTTGCACAATATTAGTATACACACTTTTAGACTTACTAATATACACATCCCCTACCTGTCACGAAAGAATAGCAACAGGGTCTTGAGAGTTTAGCTCACTCTTCCACTGACTGGGTGAAAATTATTAGTGTATTAGTGTGTTTCACATACTGTGGTCCAGTGGTCAGTGTCTTAGGTTCCACCATGCCTGTTTCAATCCAAGTCACACACAGATTTAGAGCTATAAATCCTGATAGATCATGGCTCAAAGTTGTCTTCTGCTTGGACATAAAGTACAAAAGTCAACATCTGAATTTGTTTAACAGCCTTATCATCTAAGTTACTTTTATCCAGGTGAATACATCTAGTAATACACAATGGTATATACTGTACAGTCATTTTAATATGTCATGTACTAAACCATGGTCTCTTATTTATCTGTTTGTGTGAGGAGAAAATTATTTCATTATTATTTAACATTGTAGTTTATTCCACTTACTAACAAAAGGCCCTGGAAATTATTAGGAGAAATTTGTTGCAGTTGATGAGCAGAGCTGTTTACAACAGATTTTTGAAAATCATGTAGCTAATGTCAAATATCAAAATTTGATTACAGTAATTAACTAATTGCGAAACACAAATACAAACACAATATCATGAGAGCATCCTGTTTTTCAAATTAGTCAAAATTATATTAAAATGATACCATCGGCTTGGTAGGGACTGTTAGCTAAATACATGATGTAATATTTTTCCATGTTTTTGCTCTCTCACATGCAGTGCTAATATTAGATAGTTACAATATCTTCTCTCATTTACTCTTATCAACATACTCTTTTTGTTTGTTTTTGTCAGAACCCAGGTTAGACGTGGTTCTCCTGAGGTCTCGCTGCAGCAGCCTGATGCAGGACAGTCTCATGTCTCCAGGACTGTCAAGCGTTATCCTTCATCAACAGAACCCATAACCTCAAATGCTCTGCCCAGTGCAAACGGACACAACCATGGACACACACGCACTCAACATGTTGCCTACTCTAATGGCCAGCCGCATGCTTCCAGCAACCAAGTGGCTACAGCAGGTTAACACACACACACATGCACACACACAAACAAACACACACATATACAGCAGTGATAACAACATAAGGCCATCATTTAATATATGTATAAAAATACATGCTTAAATGTATTCCAATTGGTCAACTGTCATAAAGTCATTTATGTAATCAGCATGTCAACCTAATGCTACAAAAAGTCTGTCATTTGACTTACAGTGAAATAAGAAAGCTTTCAATGAAATAGCAAATTTTGTTTTGTTTTTCATGCAATATGATTCATACTTACAATAGACATTTACATACACTGTATATACGCATGCCTTTTACACGGATAAGAGAATGTATCGAGCATTTTCTCTAAAAGAGTTGCAGGAAAACATGAAAACAGCAGCAGCAACAGTTACACAGAAATCAATAAACAATGAACTGAGCCTCAGTCATCTCCATTTCTACATTCCATACTTCACATTCTTGTTGAAAAAAGTCTAGAATAAATGTTTATAAATGTTTATGTAGGTTTATCACAGTTGTCATGAACGGTACTGACTTTGAGTAAAAGGCCTACATACACAAATAGACATACACAGACATACATACTTACACATGCACACACAGTGAGGTCTTCTCTATGGAGCTAAGTTTTGGATGCAATGGAAACTCTTGTTAACTGAGACTGTTAATATGTCCACAGGGACATTTGTGGCTAAACAAGCATATAAACACATAAACAGAGACATGAAAACACACATTCATCACTGTCATTTTAAAACAATTGCAAACACACGTCATCCATGCTCACACTCACTTCTCTTAAATTTACAAGTGTTACACTCAGGGAAAAAATTCCTCTCAGTGATTTTGGTCACACATACATAGACAAGGTGTTTGATGTCTTTCTCCTGTTGCCCTTGGGCCTTCTTTTTCTCAGCACACGTGCTCTACACAAAGCCAACAATCATTTTGAACCATGACTTGTACTTGAGCTTCAAAGCCTTTCCTTTGTCATCTACATTATCGCTATGAGACTTTTTAAAGCAGCATGTTCAATTAAAAGAAATAAATTCCTAATAAAATTAGTTCAAGAAAATTAGTTCATATAAGAATGAATAATGACATGTGCATTTGGACAGGATCTAACAACACCCTTGAATTATACTACAATGGCAATGTTTAACAAGTTCAATCCTCACAAACATTCCAAGAGATCCGTGTTTTCAGACGTCTGTTTTTCCATCATTTACAAGGCAACAGGAATTGAACAGGTTCCCACCATTACACAAGACTTCCCTTCCAACACATACACACGCACACACACAGACACACACACACACTTGTGCACGCTCACACACGCCTTATCCTCGTGATGCTCTCTCTCACACACACACACACACACACACACACACACACACACACACACACACACACACACACACACACACACACACACACACTCTATCCTGCTCTGGAGAGCTTTTGCAGTGACACATCCTTCCAGCTATCCAGACTCTGGTGTACACACACTCACACCCACACACACTGCCACTGACGCACTTACACTGTTATAAACCTCCTGTTCTACCAGTGTCCAGTCAGGGAGAGTGTGTCTTATGAAGATGCAGCACTTCTTGTATGTGTCTGTTCTGTGCTTTCAGCTCTTACTTTCTCATTGTCATTCTACATTGTTACCATTCTTAGGAGCAAACCTTACAGCAAACGTGGACCGAATCAAGATCGTCTTTACGCCCATGGTGTGTAGAAGGATCTGCCATGGGAGTCAATGCTATAATAACTGTGAGCGTGGAGATAAGACCACGGTGTACAGCGAGAACCAGGGCCCACCGTCTAAGACCCATGGCTTCAGACTCTGTAAGTCTCTCATCATCTCATTCATACATTTCTGAATTCTGAATTTCTCAAAAGAGGATGTTTTGTCTTTGCCAAAAAAGAAAAGTCTTTCTTGTCTTTGAGACTCACTGAAATGAAACATTTTGTAGAGATTTCTTTCAGCATGCTATTAAAGACTGAAAGAAAGGGAGAAAATCGTCTCTGTGATTGCGCACTGAGAACTAAGAGGTGTTTAGAAATGGGGAAAAACCACACACTCGTCTCACGCTCCCTCCTCTCTACCCCCTGCTCGTCTGTGGTTTACACCTCGCTTTGAACCTCACCTTAACTATTTCATATGGCCAACAGAAGAAAAAGAACGACAGGGGGAGGGAACGAGAAGGAGAAAGGGAGCGAGATTTAACAGGGATTACATTAAAGCCACTTTTATCCACCTGCTTTAGCCCCAAGCCAGCACGGAGGGCCTGAGGAGAGGTGACAATACTGAGCTGCCTCTTCTAACAACTCAATCCGCTTTATAGGGAAAGCTCCCACTATCCCACTAGATCTGCATGTGGTTAATGAAGCACATTTCATACACCAGAGCTCAGTTAACACCAGTGGACCGTTTAATGCCCGGCCAAGTCCTTTCATCACTGGTGAGAACATACTTGTCGTATAGACCAGTGAATCAATGCCGTTTGTAGCTGGTTCTTCCCTTCGTTCAATACCATTATACTGATGCAAACAAGATGCAGATCAGAAATGTATTCATATGATATGATGTAGAACTAACTATATTGGGAAGCACTGATGATATCACTAGAGTTTGAAATATTAAAATATCTGTGTATATTTGTTGGAACTTTTTGGATTTGTTGGACACTAATTGTTTTATTGCAGTTTACTGCTGAACTATTAGTTTAAAATACAGTTGTTCAATGTAGAATCTACTATTTGATAACTACTGTGAAAACTGTACACTCTTAGAAAAAGAGTTACTAAATTTTGAGTCTTAAAATTTCCAAAAGATTTAAAGGCACTACATGCACATTTTTACTTACTCAAAATAAGTAAAATCTGTCCTATATGACTGTTTGACTACCTGCCGATAGTGTTGCCACTGGGATTTATGAATGATTCAGCAGCACTTTAATCGATTATCCCGTGACACCGGCACTGCATACAGCTAACTTCACATGCAAATAAGGGAAATACAAACACATCTTACAAATTAGCTCCAGAACCTCCTGTCACATCACAGATATTTCAATATAAACACATTTAATGTGCTTCAGGGTGAAGGACTCCTTCAATAGTAGCTGTTTGGAACATGTCTGGGTGCTTTAAACACTTTAACAGCTTGGAAGCCTTGAGCATTGGAAAACACATTTCTGACACATGCCAACATCTGAAAGAAGGTCTGAGTTATATTTTAATTCTTTTTCTAAAACTTTAGTTTCTCAGATAAAGCATTTGATATTGCTAATGTAATATGTGTTTCTAAATGGGAATCAGATGTTCACATATCCTGATATTAATATTAAGACTTGTAAGACTTTTGCTGCTTTTCTTCAGAGATATGTTAGCTCAGTGTTAAAGGTGTTGGACTACCACTCAAAAGGTGAGTTTGAATCCCAGGGCTGCCATTTCTCGGCCCCTGAGCAAGGCCCCCTTAACCCTCAATAGCTCGGCTGTATGAATGTAATTCGCTCCGAATAAGGGTGTCTGCCAAATGCCATAAATGTAAATGTAGATGAAGCATGACTAGTGAAATATCACACTTACATGCAGGTATGTAAAACAAATTAAAAGGAATACAGAACCATCTATGACATAACAATGCTAACTATGCTGAGGGTGAGATTTTGTAACAGTGGCTACTTCCAGGATTGCCTTACCCTCATCCACAGGGCATCCTCAGGAAGAGTAGACTGAATGATTCACATGATGTGGCCTTGACAGTCACCAGATCTCTACTCACAATCTCAGCAGTTATTGGGGATTTTGGAGAGACAGTACTATCCATCATCATAATCAAACACCAACTGAGAGAAATGATTTGGAAGTATGCTGTTCATTTCTCCAGTACAGTTCCAGAGACTTGTAGAAAACCTTGTAGAAAAACCCTAAACACTATGTTGTCTTTCCATCAATATGGCTTATGATCTATCGCAGAGAAAATGAAGAAGAGACAGGACAGGTTGTTTCAATTCTTTGGCTTTTATCTCTGTTTTGCCTCACTACAACTATTATCTCAAAAATATGTTTAAACAGTATTGCTCAAACGAGGAGAACATATGCCTTCTTGAGGTCAGAACTGCTTTCACTGTTTGGTGACTACAAAGGCCCTTCCTTTTATTGCTGAAGCTTCCTAGGTATTTTTCATAGTGCCTCTTTGAAGTCTGACTGCAAATAGGTTCAGTTGGGGGGCTCGGATGCCCCGGTCACAGGTATATAGGGCACAGGCACTGCTGACAGAAGGTAAGGAGAATTAAAGATGCTCTGTGAAACCACAGCTGTTCATCTGTATCATTCCTTTCTGGCTCTCCATGACGGCAAAAATGAGTCTGGTTTGTAATGTTTTTGTCTGTTCAAAAGAAGATCTGGCATGTAATTTGAAATATTTTGATGTTTATACACTACACGAGGTCTTTTTGTTTATTCTGTCATTTGCTTATTTATAATTTTTTATTATTGTATTATTTGCTTATTTATTTCTGTTATTTATAAGAAATTATTATCAATTAATTATTCAATGAATCTGACCCAACGAACACAGAACATGTGGTTATTGCTCTGTGAGTTCTGTAATTGTTAACTGACTCTGCTTGGTTATTGGAATACAGGAAGTTATTAGCAATCCTCAGGAAAGTCTTGTGAGCTACAGGAAGCAAAGGTTAAGGCAGTACCTTCTTCACACAAATATGACTACTAGCTTCATGTGTTTTCCCTGAGGATGGATTTTAGGGTTCATAATCCTCTTAAGACAGAGTGTTCAAGAACAACTTAAAAGCTTTGCAAACCAAAACAAAAGATCATTACAATATTTGCAAGTATTTATTTTAAGGCAAAATCACATCAAACTTGAAGGACTAGAATAAAAAATGTTGCCTTCTTTTTTTTTTTTTTTTAGAATTTCTAAAATTTAAAATTGGGGGTTTATGAGTTTACTTACACTCTCTGTGTTTATCTTCTAGTTTTCTGTCAGATTCCATGCTTGAATGGAGGACGGTGTATTGGGCAAAATGAATGCTGGTGCCCATCAAACTCCACAGGAAAGTTCTGTCACCTTCCAGCTCAGAATCCCAGCAAACCCTCTAATGGCCGACAAGCCAATGGCAACGGAATGCAGGACGGCGCAGCTCACTCAGTCTACACCCTGCCCCTGTCCAACCAGCAAGGTGATCTCAAAACCCAATCATGGCCCCACTGTGACTGTGGCTTTCATATACTGATATATGTTCACACATTTCAGAAGAGCATTGTAGAGGAAAGAATACAGCATCTGCAAACATCTTGCTGATCATCATTTTAGACACATTCTTTGAAGTTTGCTCAGTATGCATTCCCAGGCAAGATTTGTAATTTCTTTTCATTTGCATAAATCAAAAATTGGGCAAATAGTCAAATGATAATGCTTACAGTATCTGGATCTAATTTTGCACACATGTTTAAGTGGCCCATATTGTTCAGAGTGTTTTTTTATTTCAGAAATCCCATTATAAATATTAAAAACAGAATATGTCTCACCAAAGCCAGTGTCACCCATGCTAACAAAGAACGCCTGTCATTTTCAATTCCAAGAAATTAACATATTCTTCTTCTGGCATGTCTCACTCTTACTTGCTCTCTTCTCTTTTCTTTTCTTTTCTTCTCTTTTCTTTTCTTTTCTTTTCTTTTCAGCATTAAACAGATGCAGAATCTCTCATGTGGCTTTCAACCCTCTGCATTCCATTCTTATTTGCTTGGTGAACATTGTGCTGTGTTTTAATAAGTCTAATTCAGTGGCAGGGATCACATCTGGCCCCTGTTACATCACTGTACAAGCATCTCAAGCTTTGTATAGCAAGTGAAACAGAACCATTTAAGAGCTGTTGTAGCAAGTAATTCAAGAAGTTGTTCATACACAGGTATAGCCATGTCAAAATTTTCTCGGGTGCTATCTACTGCTTACTGATCCAAGCAGTCATTTATGTTTTCACTTCATTCAGCATTTATAAAATATAATTATAGAGTTCAGAATTAAACATCAATAACCGTGTGTTCTACATTGTTTTTCATTAAAAGGGTTGTGTTTATAGCCCTCCTATATAATGTGTTATGACTGTTTTGTGTTTTTTTTAGCCTCTCTTTTACCCTCGCTGGTGAAGGTACATGTTCAGCACCCACCAGAAGCTGAGGTTCAGATCCACCAGGTTGCACGGGTCAAACAGGGCCAAACAGCTGAAACTGGTCACTCAGTACAACAACGCTCTCAGCCTGGCAATAATAATATCAATGGCTATGGGAATGGCAACCGGCAGAACAGCGTGCACAGCACTGGTCAGAACCATGGGCAGAACCACCACAGGCCAAATACCAGGCTTAATGGACATGTTGGAAGGTGTTTCCAAGAAACAGTTGATGGAAAGGTAAACAAATTGGATTGATTAAAAGTACACAATTGGGTTGACTAAAAGAACACAAAGTACAGATGTATTTGAATTGTGCTACTCTCAGCTTGTCATGGGCTCATGATAATTCCCATTTATTGTGTCAGCACGAATGAATGTTAGTGTGTCAGTATTTTGATACAACACAGTCTTTATAATTGCATAAGGTAACAATTTCCTTCAAGGTTCTCAATTGGCTTGAGTTTCTTGGTCTCGGCTCAGTTCTCGTTGACCCCTAATGAATCTTTTCCCTGTCTCCAAGTTCAACTCCTTTTGTCTCAGTTCTAATTAGGACTCAGAGTAAATGGTCCTGATTACAACACTCAGATACTTCTTGATGTTTGTATCACATAAGAGCCACAGGTGTTTGGATAGATACACAGACTATGTTTATAAGGCATTTCCGAAACTCGTGGTTATAATCCTAAGCAGACATCAGAGCACGGGAGGTCAGCTTAGACTTTTCTATAATCCAAATTAAGAAACAATGGTAAGCCAGTATGCAACTCAACACATGACAAACACAACAAGAAGTGATATACAAAGAGCAGAAAAATATTTCACTGTACAATTGGAAACAAAGATAAAGCAGTAAAAAAATAAATAACTCATAAATTACTTTTGATCACACACACACACACACACACACACACACACACACACACACACACACACACACACACACACACACACACACACACACACACACACACACACTTACTGTAAATACTAGATAAGTCAATCCACCTACTGGCAGGTCTCTGAGAGATGGGAGGAAACTTGAAAACCCAGAGGAATCTTGCACAGATAAGGAGAGAATAAGAGAAACTCAGACAGTAACAAGAGCTCAGTGTGGAACCAGAGACACTGGAGCCGTGAAACAGCAACACTTTCTGTTCTGCCACTGCAAGTTATCGTTATTTTAAATTGTATTTGGAGAAGAGAATGCAGTCTTCATTTACATTCAGCTGTTTTTCTTGAGATGCTCTATATAAATAACGCTGACCTAACTTGGCTCACAAACCTAGCCAGGGAACACAAGTGAGAAGATTCATGATTTAATGCAAAGCAAGTTCAGACCTTGTACACACGCAGTAAGCTTTAGTATTTTTCGGATATATTAATGAATGTAAAACACTAATGATGGTCTGTAGGATATAACATAGTCTACTATATTTTCTCATTGTTGATTTTATTTTGATCAGTTTCTTCTTATGTTTTATTGCTCTAAATCACAGCCTTGTTTTTATTTGAAAGTTCACTCAGACATTGTAGTGATACCAGTTTGTTTTATAAAACAGAGATATAGCATAACTTTCTGCCAGACAGGAATAAAGCTAGGATTCAGATTTACTCCACAGCTAGAATTTATGCACCCTGTGAAGTTTAGCCTTCTCATATTCCAGACACATTAGCAGAGGTGTAATGATTTGGGGCCAAAAGGGCAAGAACTTTTAGGCAGAGGATATGACTCTATACATCCATCTGGAATGTGGTAAAGAGACAAGCTGTAACTAATACGATCCTTCAACACAATATTATAACACATTACATCACACAAGGTTATATAAGGTTATATATTTAAGTTTAAATGGTCTCAATGTCTAAACCAAGGTCTTTTTTATTTATGGATGCCTTTTACTTTATATAGATAAACAGAGCTTGAAACATATTAAGTGTGTACTTTGAAAAGATCTGGCTGCAGAATGGTACATATTGTATTTGTCTTTTAATTGTCTCTGTCTGGCCTATTAGCAGTCTTGACAGGAACAGAACATACTGAAAGCTAAATGACTCAGCAGTTTTTCCATTTAACATAGCATGCTCATATTCAGATACAAGCTTGTGTACAGTATAGTGAATATAGAGATGTTGCCAATGCCCTAGTAGTATATCTAACATAACAGCAACTTGGCTTCCAAAATCCCATAAATTTAAAAGGAATTCAGATCCTAATCTCGCAGTTAGCTCAGATTCATGAGCAGTGTGCCAGGAGAGGAGAGTGGAAAAAAATAGGTTGCTTTTGTCCTTTCTAACCGGTCTCAGCTGCTTCTCAACTTTTTTTTTTTTAATGTGAAGAGGCACAATCTATCTGTAAGCTGTTATAAACACAGCATATAAATGACACATTCAGGTATCAAAAGGAAGGACGTATGCTTAAAGAAAAGGAGATACGTTTTGTAATACTGCATAGGTTTTGCGTAACTCCTCTGATTCTAGAACAGGCCTAAGTTTCATAATATGCTTCAAAAGCTTGTTCCAAACCCTTTCGTAACATTCAGCCCCTTGAAAAGACCCTTGTGTTTGTTCAGAAACATGAGTCGCTGGAATTTGTGCTATTGTGTGTTTGTGTGCTTATGTTGCAGTGTGGGAAGCCTCTGCCAGGTTTTACCAGGCAGGAAGATTGCTGTGGCAGTGTGGGAGCTTCATGGGGTTTGCACAAATGCACCGAGTGTCCCAGCAAACCAGGTGAGACACTCAAACAGAAGGAGCTAACACATAATGTATGTCTAGGAAAAACTATGGCTCAGTGTGTCACTATGGCTCAATTATAGCCAACAGACAAGAGAAGAAAATGTAGGTTTAAGCCAAGATGTATGTATATATATATATTTTTTTTCTGACATATTTTGACACCTTCACTTACTAAATTTCTCTACAATAAATTCCACTAAAATGACATAGAAATGTTATTTACTTTTTAATCATGTCTAGGTTTTCTTGCACGGATCATGCTGATAGCTGATTTAACACTGTGGGATTTCAACTGTCTTTTAAGATTATTGCTTGTCACACTATGCAAGATGATCATGATAAATCTTGGCCAAACTGTATAACAGACTGTGTGATAATGTGCTCTCCATGTCAGATTATATGATGAAATTATGTTCCGCTTAGGCATTGATCCCAATTGAAAGGAGATATTCAAGTAAAATTTTCTTGTATTCTCTTTTGACATCCAGAGCTTATAATGTTAGACTTTAACTTCTGGTTAAAATACAGGCAAAATGGTTAGATATTTAATTTCAGGAAGGTCTGTATTTTTCAGTACTATCTATGGTAACAAATTAAAGTCGATTAGAGACACTTAGAGTTTAGAATTTTTGGGCTGACATAAATATATACAAGAATCCTCTTCATCTGTGTTCACAATACTGACGGTGTACACTGTGCATATATAGTGCATTTCCTACCTTGTTCCCTTTATAAAAAGTTTGTGCTTTAGAAAGTCAGCAACCAAACAAATCCAACAAGGCATTATTTTGGATGAAGGCAGTTTGGCAAAAAAAAGGACTGATGAGATTGCTTCTCAAGACAAGCAAATGCCAACTTCAATCTGTGAGCCCTTTGAAAAACCACAGTTTACAGTCAGCCTGGTTTAGTTTGTGTATACAGAATGGAAGTTGACTGCTGGCAGTGTTCATGCTTTATGGTGTGTGGAATTAAATGGACAATGTGTAAGGCATACTGTGCTATGCTTTAGTAGATTTTTTTTTAATTAAAACAACATCGGCAGTCATATATATGTAGGGTTAAGGGTAGGGGTGGGTTTAAGCATAGACCTAACTCGTTTAGCTATAATGATAAACTGGTTAGTGGAAATACAGGAAAGAGATATGTAATTCAAAAAACCTTGCCATGATGTACTAGACATTGATTTGTGTATGTGAGAGAACAAAACTAAGGGTATTGACCATATTGCTGAATAATTTTCTAAATGACAATATAGAATATTACTAAATATGGTAGAAACCTCTTGTGTGGGATAATGGTTCACAGTAGCCCATGATCAATACTGTATGTTCTTAAATTTGTACTAATTTTAAGAATCACATTAATATTTTGAAAGCTGCTCAGAACACATTGTTCATCACCAATTTCCACCCATTAACACGTTATCCATTATTGCACAGGGTGAGGGATCATATCTGCTTCGTTTCAGACATGTTCAGCTGTTTTTGAACTGCTGCTCATGCCATGTCATTGTGTAGCCAAATTTTCCCTCCTTCACATACATTAGCACACAGATGCAATTAGGAATTGTTAGCTATTGTTATTGTAATTGACAGGAGACAATGTCATCCTCCAATTATGCTTTTTGAAACCCTGATGTGTAAGGGTGTAGAGGATAACGTAGGAATCAGGTGGAATATTAGCTGAGCTCTGGGCTTGTGTTTACCACTCTGTCCATGTTCTCTCTCTCTCTCTCTCTCTCTCTCTCTCTCTCTCTCTCTCTCTCTCTCTCTCTCAAATAATGGTGTAAATGAGACACAGGTGAGAATCATGTTCGACCCACCTCCTCTCTGTCTCTGTCCACAGACACACTCAACAATGCCCCTGCTGCCACAGCTTACTTTATCCTGCTCATGGATAGCTTTCAAATTGCAAAATTTTCTTATTTTCAAAAAAGCTTAAGCAAAACTTTTTTAAGCAAACCTGCTCCATTGCAGGTGCTGAATTAATGTAATAAGTCAAAGGCAGACCTTTAGAAAATTGGGGTCTTATATGTGTGTACGTGTATGTGTGTGGCATCACAGTCCTCATGATCTTCATTCTTTCCCTTCAGGAAGAGGCAACATGAGCATGCACTTGTGCGTCCTGACTTTTAGACATAAGACCGTCATATTTGTTTCCTTATTAAGCATAGCCGATAATCCGATGCAGACGTCAGCTCACTTGTGGGGAGCCTTTAGATCACTGACAGATATTTATTCTCTTTTTTCCCTGCCTGCCAGAATTTCTAGATCTCTTAACTTTCCAGATGTGTCTCTGCTCCCTGCTCTTTGAAGTCTGGATTTGCAGAAGTGTCCATCCATTCTCTCATTTTCAGTTTGTTTGAGAAGAATTCTGAACAGCTGGTTTTGGAACGTTCGAAATGACATCAGTGACTATTATGTTGTTGGATGTGTGCATTGATTAGGAACAGTAAATGTGGGAAAGCATTCAAAAAGTCGAATGCTTTCAAAAGTCGAAAGTCGAGGGAATTATGGAATATCCATTGCATTGATTAGAATCAAATCAATTCAAATTTTATTTGTCACATACAAATACATACATAGTACGACATGCAGTGAAACGCGTTTTGCATCTGTCCGGTATTCAAACATAAGGAATGCAATTTGGGATAGAAAATATAACCAAAAGGAGGTAGACAAATAAAAAAATATAAACTATATATAAAAAAAACTATAAGTGAAATATATAATATAAGTGAAAAATAATGTATAAACATATACCTAATTATGCATAAATGCATATGGTTTTAATTATTGTCCTTAAAGTGTCTATGAAATAATATAAGCTGTAATATTAGGGCTTCTTACTTGAGCTTTGATTTATGTCAACAGAAAGCTGAGCTGAGCTCCAGTACTATATTTTAATAGAAATGTTAATCATAATATGGAATAACGCTGAAAGAAGCAATGCAGCTGCTGAAACCAACTTATATCAGGATCGCATAATTAATTCAGATGTGCTGTTCTCACATTGCTGGTTACACTAAAATAAGGATCTTCATATAAAAATGCCAGTTTAACACCTTTGTAAGATATATTTTTAATTTAGCTAGTATTGTTATTAGTAAATCCCAGGTTAATTAAGGTGGTTCAGGTCTTGTGATTACCTTGTAACAGAAATACTCCCTACTACAATATACTAGCCAAGCCAGCATTTTCTTTGGAACGTGTTTTATTTTGACAATTTTTTCCTTTATTTTTTTTTCTGTGAGCAGAAGAAGCATTGTGGTTGGGTGAAGACGGGGTTATGAGGTACACAGCTTGTGGAGCAAGTCTAATGAAAGTGATGACAGTCAAGAGAGCTTGTCATTCCCATCTTGCAAGGGAGGCTACGTCCTTGACGGAAGTAATGCATTACCATCTCAGATGTTGCAAATTCCGGCCTGTAATGAACACCAGGCTGAAATATCAAGAGAGAGATAAAAAACTGGTAGAAAGAGAGAGTGAGCGGGGGAGAGAGAGAGAGAGAGAGAGAGAGAGAGAGAGAGAGAGAGAGAGAGAGAGAGAGAGAGACTGAGATACAGAGATCATATTCATGTCTTGGACCTAAGTCTTTGCTTTTTCTTGGATTCGCGCATCAGCAATGGACCGAAGGACTTATCAGTGCTCTTTATCTTCTCGGGTCTTGATGAGACTAAACGTATGCTCCTGTTTTGAATCTTAAGGTTCTTATCAAGGCATCACATTCTGTATATTGTTTAAAGGTTATCGGTTTCTAAGAGTTTTTAAATAAGGTCTTTGAGCTTGAGTAAGGCAAGTATATTTTGGAGTAGTTAAGATGGCGTCTTGGAGACTTAACGGGATAGCGTGAAAGACATGGCATTCTTATCCATGAGAATTGAGTCATTGTGCATTACTGTGATTCCAGTGGATTCAGTGTGCCACTGAGAGGATTGATTGGCATGGCCAGAGAGTTTCAGGTTAAAACTAATTGAATTGCTGGAGGATTGTTTGCATCTGTATCAGTGTCTTTGCCAATTGGACGCAGTTTTACAGTCCAGGTCACCGGTGCTACAGTAGATTTGATTCAATCTCTTGTGTCTACAGGGTCATTAAAGGTGACTGAGGCACTGAAAGCTTACTGGATGACATGTAAACCATTAGAGACAAGGGTCTTTAAAATGAAAAAAATGATCTGATGCAACACACTACAAATATTTCCACAGAATCTGTGAGCAAAGTATTTATTAGCGCAGGCATTGTAAATTTGTTTTACATTTTTTGGACTCTCAAGACATCTGTATTTTGACAATATAATATAATGACAATAGAATTTGAAATTGACATTGTTATGAGTCTCCTATAATTTTATAGGGACATCTTTATGTATGTTTCCATCAAATCCCATCCTACAGTATGAAAATAAAGGCCGATAAGTCTGCCACCAGGTGACACTGTGCTTTCTGGGTCATCACTTGGCTCAGACTATCCAAACATAAATGCTAAAGGCCATTTAAACCTCTCAAATAAATAGATAAATAAATAAAAACTTTCCACAGGAGACGATAAGCTATCACCAATTATAGGGTATGATGTGCCAGTCTGACTCCTGGGTCACTCCTCCAAATCAGAAACCTTTCCTCATCTATTTATTAAGCCTACATACCTTATGTGCTGTGATTTATTCAAGAATTTACAGTACAAGATTACACCCTAAATAACTGGCATTATCCAGGCATGATCTTGAGGCAGTATTCATCTGAATGGCTGAATGATTGGGATTTAATGGTCCTTGTTTATAGTACAACCAACCTTTTTTTTAAGAATGCTTTTTCTGGGCTAGAACATACTGTCTCTAAATGCTGAAGTGCTTTTTCTTTCTGCCATAATGGTCGCAATCTTATGGCTGAACCATCGAGGATTTATTAATTTATCTTTAGTACAGTAAGTGCTTTATACTGGACAGGGCTGGGGTGGATTAAGAGCCTGTCTCAGCAACACTAGGGGCAGGAATACACTCTGGATCGGATGACAGTCTATCACACGCTGTACCTTAGGTTTACCAATCCGACTATCAGCATATTTTACTTCATATTGAAAGAGGAAGCATGAATTTGGATTATATATAGTGATGTGAATGTAGTACCATATCTATCTCATTAAACATTCGCAAATCATCAATGATTTTGTCTGATACGGATTACACACTGGTGTGGAGTACAGGTTGAATGCATATGGTTCCACATAACACTCTTTTCTCAATCATTCACTCCTTAGTGGAGAAGAAGCTGTAGCAATCAGCTTAATGTACCATTAATCAATGACACGTCTGCAAGCTGAGGCATGATCAAGCATGACATACTTGTAAATGACCAACAAAATCAGGAACTTGACTTATGGGTCAAAATGTAAACAAACAAATAGTATGCTAATTTTATTTAAAGTATTGACAGAAATTGAGAGAAATATTTTGCCACAACATTTTCATTTGCCTGTGTTATTGGACTAGGAAATTTGATCTGTTATCTGGATTTTTTTCTTATTGTGGCTCAACATAATTAGCAGTAAAGTCTATTTTTCATTTGCAAGAGACTGTGACAGCATAGAAAAGACACAATAAATCACAATAAATGTTGAAGTGTGTTTCTAATGAGATCATAATTGTTACGTGTGCCTCGCATGTTACTTTTTAGCTTTCGATTACTTTTTAGCTGAAGTTTTTTTTTAGATCTTTGAATAATTAAGTTAAATGGCCTGTGTGGAGAATAAAACACCTCTCTTCTATCTCTTTATGTATTATTAATGTTAACGATGGAATCAGTGATGCAGTGATGTTGACAGGCATACACTAGAGCACGAGAAAACATCTTCTTCAGCCCTGCGAGTTGAAAGAACATTTGTTTTCAAATAGAGCTGAAGTATTATACTATAGTACAGCTGTTAAAAAGCAAACAAATCAGATGGATTCTTCATATTAAAGTTCCAGGGAACTTTCTTTTGATTCATTAGTGAGCAAACTTAAAACAGTTTATCATTTCCTAAAGTGCAGTTGTTTATGGCTAAAGCTTTAGTTTTGTGGAAAAAGTAAATGTTTCCTTTGAAAAAGTGACTTCTTCTAATCAGGCTTAGTCAGTGGAAAAACAGGGTGACTGCACAGGCTGTGAGATTAAATGGCGACGACTTTCTCATTTGCCTGATCGGGAAATGAAAACAACTGATTAAAGAGCTTTGCGCTCTCTTAGTTTTGGCACGTGCATGCTGTACTGTGTAAAGTTTCTAAATATAAAAAATGTTTTAGAACAAGCAGTAAAGAGTAAAAGGAAGTTAAATCAAAATATGGTCTCATCACTTTTTGACTTTAAGCATTAGATATTTACCAGACGGCTTTGGTGGGTTTTTTTTTCTATCTGGAAAGTGCTCTTTCATTATATAAGGAATAAAATACAGCAGCGTGTGTGAAAATAATCAACCCTTTGGTCGTTTTAAATAACAGCAAAGTCTTGAGGTGTTAATTTCCTCTTATACTACAGCAATTGCAGCAAATCCATTTTTTTCATTAATTAATCATCAAACCTCCAATGTTAGTTCCTGTTATTTCTTACTTTATAGCAAAAATAAGCTGTTTTCTCATTCCTTTCTTTCATTTTCTTTTTTTTTTCTTTGAGTTCCTTTCATCTTGAAGAATACCCCATGTCTAAAACTGCTGTACATTGAACTGACCATGGAGATGCCTTGTAATAAATAGACATCTTCGCATAGAAAACATCACCATATCTACAATTAACTCTTTTTTTTTTTTTTTTTTTTTTTTATAAATACACTGGTGTAACGGAAATCATCTTATCTGTCAATTTTAATCAGTATAAGCAAATTAATTTATTTGTCTTTGCAAGTCTGACATGAAATTCGTCAGGACATTGCTGGCTTCCAGTGTGAGTTGAAAACCTTAGACAGAATTCTAGTGGTTGAAGATAATATCTTCTAATTTTAGAGACTTATCAACAAACACTTGAGGCATCTCTGGGAGTAGAATTGGGTTTGACATCACCGTTTACTTTGAAAATATAAACATTTGTGTGGAGAAAAGGGGGGGGTCTATGAATATATAAATCACTAGCGATCAAGGTAAGCATAGAAATGATAACGGAAAAAAAAATCTCAGAAGTTTATTCTTCTTAATTTATAAAATTTTCAAGGCCCTTAATGTCTAGTTTCATATGAGATATAACGCTGAATGGGTGAAACACCATCTCGTGTGTCGTCTTTTGTCACGTCTTTGTCCTTGTTTTGTTATTTTAGTTATTAAACCTGTTTATTTTTACGCTACTCTGCATTCGGGTCTGTTTTTATCCCCGCATCCCTGACATTTTTGGACTTTGGTAAAGAGTTTTTTTTACATTTCATTTCTAAAATCCTTTATCTGCTATAGAAGTCCCTGTGTTATTATAGGTATTCTAATATTTTAATATATTACATAGAAAATATTATATATATTTGTATTATATTCAATTGCTATCAAGTATCAGATCAAGTACAGTAATATACTCTGTGTACTATCGGAGCCGCTTTTAAAGAAGAATAAACAGCAACTTATAAGCAGAATTCAGCATTTCTCAGCACTGTAGTATTATTAAGATCACCATGGAAATCTTCACTCATCATTGACCCTTTTCTTTCCCCATTTCCCAGAGCTCTCAGCTCAGCCTACATGTCTACAGATATAGAACACTTAAGGAAAGCTGTTGTCTGTCCTCCTACTCACACTCTACTCCCTCCTGATGCTTTTGGGTTGAATGAATGGCTCTTGTAAAGAACTCTAGGTCTTGAAGGGAAGCTCTCATGGCACCTGTAAGGTTATTTTTGAAGTAATGTAGCACTCTCCACTCTACAGGGTGATCCTCTTGGTGATAGCTTGAAACCATCAATCAGTTTTTATCAATGAATCCTCATATGCTTGAGATTGCATGCCTGCTTTCTAATCCTCTTTCACTTAAAGAGCCATCCATTAATCACCTAATATCATGCCTGCCTCCTGTGTGGTAATTCCATGATTGCACCACTTAAAAAACAGCATTTTATGGTTAATAGCATTGCTGTAAATAAGAATAGACAAAACCTAATGTGTGCAAATAACACAAAAGTGCTACGTAAACGTGTCTAAGGGTATTTGTAACTTTGGATTTTAACCTCCAAATATCTGTATTCAGATTTCCTTCATTTTCCTCCTCAATTTTCCCCACCCATTAGCTAGCGTGACCTTATCAAACAACAACCAGCCAGGGAGGGTGGAGCAAATCCATGCTTCCTCCAAGACCTCCACATCTTTTTGAACTACAGCTCAGGACCACAATATTCAGAATTTTTTTTTCTTTCCCACAACTATTTCTCTGGAGAAATATTGACACCAGGTCAGCATGGTCTCTAAATTCTGTCTCAGTTCCTCAACTTTAGTTATGTCACTAAAGTTTATATTTCTCAACTAAATTCAAGATTAAAATTAAAATTTTATGTCACGTACACATTGATACACAGTACGACATGCTTCTGATGCTAACATTACTGGAAAACGTTTTTTAAAAGAGAAAAAAATAAGAGTGTGTATTAATTTAGAGCACGTTATCTGTTCATTCTGAATAATATTTTCATGTTCTGTTACCTGTGTCATTCTGGATGCTCCTTACATGGCACATTAAAGGCGCTCATGGTTCTTGTTGTCAAGAGCATGATATACTGTAGTACACAACTGCATGCAGACACACCGATGGTGTCAGTAATTATAATCGTTGTGGAGTAATGTGGTGTCTGTCAACAAGCTTGATACATACAAATGCAGTGATCACTTATTTCTTCTTAAAAAACATAAAACTGAAACACACCTAATTTCCATGGTTATTTTTCAGATATGCTTTTCTCTTTTTTAAAGACAAGCTTCTCAGTCTCTCCCTAGCTCCTCTTTTTAACATTTATCTCCTAGAGTGTTTAGCTCTTTTTTCTCTGTTTTTGAGACCGTTTTTGAACTGCATTGGCCCAATGCAGCAATTATGGGGATCAGAGACTCCTCTGACACTAAAACTCCCCAATACCAGGGCGCAGGATGAGATTACTGGTGAAACAGGGTTTTAGCAGCTATTATTCACATAATCGGCTATGATTCCCGACCGCTATGCTACCTGATACGCTCTGCCCTATATCTGAACTGGAATATGAGTAGCAAAGTAAAGAGAACTGCCCCAGTTCAGCTAAGGGTCCCATTAAACTAAACGACAACTTGATTGACTTTTGGTTTTATGATTAAGAACATGAATCGATGATAAATCACTTCGCAAAACTTTAGCATCAGTATGAGACCGTTTTTAAACCTGTGGTCTGTTTGAACTCAGTTTAGTCTACTATGATTAACTTCAGTTGAATCTTATTGTAAGACATTCCTAACATTTTTCATTTGAGCTGTTGTTTTAGACTCACCTTGACCATAACTGCTTCCTCTGCAATGTCCTTCAGTTTATGCAAAAGGTCAGCATACTCCCAGAAGGACAGATCGTTGGCAGTGTAGCTTGAGTTGGAGTGAACAGTTGTCACTTGGGAGGAAAATGAAACAAATAGAGAAGCTTCCTCTATTATCACTAGCTCGAAGAGAGATTGGATTCCTCCTCTTACCCACTGCTGATGACATACAAACATGGGGTGGTGGACTTTATTATAGGACTGGTTTAATCCTCTAGTGTTTGTACTGTAGTCTCTAGTGTCCAGCTCTGGACATGCAAAGCACCACATTATCCTAGCTTCTTTTTTTACTCATTCACTTATGTTGGAAATTATACTGTAGGCATTTTATGATTAAAGTCCAATATTACTGATGTTCTTCATGGAAACCACTGGACCAATAGTCTAAATCACAGGAAAACTGTTTAACCCAGATCTGGTTCTAGCCCTGATCTTTTCTCAACCAGTGAAATTCTAAATAATTGTCAAAATACACTAGCTACCTTGCTATCAAAAACACTTCAGTGCTAAATTTATTTCGTTTTGCAATCGACTCCAAACCATTGGGAACCATTGGACCGGTTTTTAGTGTCTGGAATCAGGAAATTGATTTAACTCCCAGCAACTTCAATGCAAACAGAAAGCAGGTTGTTGACCTGATGACTTATTATGACTAGTGATTGATAACTAAATTAATTGTTAAAAAACTAAAAATATATTGTGCATTTTAAGAAAAATAAACAATATTGTTTTTATCAGTGGTACTACTGCAGGTTACAGCATAGTAACTACCTACCGTTAATTGTCGAGTCAATTCAAGTCAAGTCAAAAAGCTTTTATTGTCATTTCAACCATATATACTGTACAGTAGCTGACACAGTACATTGTGAAATGAAACAGCGTTTCTCCAGGACTATGGTGTTACATAAAATAGTTTATTACAAGTGATATGATTCAAATAGCTTAGCTGCTTGTGACAGGTATAAGCTGATCCATATGTACTGTAAGTGCATTATTAACACAGAAAATTAATTTTAAATGAAATACACTGAAGCCAAATAAAGGTACAGAGCTTAAACTAGCATGGCTTTGAGACATTAGTTGTTTTCTAAAATGAGAAAATGTTTGTCTTGTAGACTAAACAAACATAGATTTTAGTGATTAATTACTTTTCAGCTGTTTCAACATTTGAGTTGTTAGTTTACTCCATTGTAATGTAGCCATCTGTATTTTGAAGTAATATGTTCTGTAATAATATATTCCGTCATTTTTACATGCTATGGAATACCAATGGAATTGTCATCTCGACTGGTTAGTCAGCATTTCCTCCAGATCTTGTGTGTCCTTACTCAATTTTAATAAAGTAGTGTAAGAATGCAAATTAGTTTTAGCTAGCTTGTTAATTATTTATTTATTTATTTTTCTGTTTTTTAAAAGTTTGTATATCCTTAAGAGCCTTGTGTAGAAACATTACTGCTGTCTTTTCGGTGATATTGTGATATATAATGTGCTAGTTCTTCCTTGAATCTATCATATATTAAATGTTTGAAAGTGCAGGATTAATGGTCCACTTCCTGTCAAATCCAATGTGATTACAATTGCTTCTGTTTTTTAATTGTTGGTTGTTACGTCCAATTATTTAAACCTCTGTGTTTGTACCAGGGACATGCTATATCATGCTGCCTTTTTCTGTACAATAGTGGTTTTGTTGCTTTGTTTGGCACTTATTATGTTACATACTGAATATACATATTAAACAGATGACTTCAGTAGACTAGAATCTATTTTGTGCGGTAAGTTTTCCCGTGTGAATTTTAGCCCTTTTTTAAACTCGGGGCTTGACATGTGTATCTGGTTGTGCTCTATGTGGTGTAAAACTATAAATGAAAATCATGAGGACCAGTTACATATCTCTTACATCTCATGTGGCCAACTGATAGACCTCTTCTGCATTCTGCCAGGATGAGAACAATAATTTTTACTTCAGTTTCTTACATTCTCTCTTCTTTCTTTCTATACAGCGTATGCAGTGATTGCAAATGGCCTAGTGGAATGCCCTAAAGGCTATAAAAGAATGAATTCAACTCATTGTCAAGGTAAGTAATGCGAGATTGTTCAGTAGCGCTTGACCGGGGTTTTTTTTCTGACATACAGTATGCGTATGACTGTGCAATTTCATACGTCCAGGTGGACTTTTAAGAATCCTAATGAAAGCGTCATGTTTTCAAGGACTGACGGGAAAGAGGTTTTTAGTCCAAGTTTTTGGGTTAGATTACGCCATAAAGGTTCCATGCGCATCCTCAAACATTCATAAATATCCCATCAGACCTTTATAAAATAATTGTGAATTATGTGAAAAGATACCATTGGGAACACAATGGCTGGTTCAGAGAGGTTGAGCTAAGGTTAGCACACACACAATCATCTATCTACTGCAAGTAAAAATAAATGTTTGCCAACAAAGCTAGTATACACATGGACTTCTTCTGTAAGCCACTTGTCTTACTGAGAGTTTACACTTACATTAGTAGGAAAAAATGGTCATAATGGTGATTTCAGTTTGTTCCTGTACAGGAAAGGTATAATTTGGCATAATGAGGAATTTATTAATATGTTTTAACTCATTAGTGAAGTTATCTATTTTTCTGTGTTCTAGACATGCAATACAGTAATTAGCATGAGGTAATCTCCTAGCGTCATATACATAACGGGTTCAAAAATGCAGATGCAAACAGCTTTAATGGCACATGGATCAATTAATCCAACACAGGCAACAGTTAGACGAGGAGCAAACAGACTAGTAAGTATCCACAGGGAATAAACACAAGTGAAGAAATGCAGGTCAAATCAGAAAATCCAGCAATAACAGCAGGTTTGATATAGTCAGATGTACACAGACAAAACTGTATGCATACTTCACTATTTGGTTGTGAATGAGAGTCTCTTGTATGAGTATGTGTGTGATTGAGAACACATGTGCTCAAGCAGAATTTCAGTGACTGTGAGCAAGGCAGTGTGTGTTTGTGTAAATTTATACACATGTTAATATAAAAACAACTGACAATGATAAAAGAAAATAAAAGTTTTCATGAATAAAAACACCTTTCTTTCCATACTTTATGGCACCCAATATCATTTTGACAGCATATCATATGAAGTCATGGTGTCATTTTAACAAAACCCCTTATTTTAGACTCAACAACCTTCTTATGATTAATATTTGATAACAGCAACAATATTTTCCAGTACATTATGACAAGGACAGAGAATCTAGTAAAGGAGTCTTTGAAGTTTTCCTTTCAAAATATTTCTCCGGTTTGCACATGTTGACTGCCCCGTTTGATTCAGACTACAGATTCAAATCCAGAAACTAAGTTGGCCTTTGGAAAAAACTGACTGTGCTCCTTAAAGCATTTTGTATTGATTTGGGATGAATTTGGCCATTCATTCTTATGCTGTTTCCATTTCCATGGAAGGACCCACATTTAAACTTGCAGTGCAGTGTTGCGGAGACAGACACATGCCATCTGAACTGGTGTCAAAAATTGCCTGAGTCATTTATCCTGCTTTGACTCAGTTCCCTTCATTCTGATCACTTCAAGATGTTTCTCCTTACAGCGTTTGCATTTTCAGGATGCTCCAAAACTAAGCTGACAGTTATTCACAATGTTTTTTAGCTGGCTTCAAAGTCTTGTTCATGTGCATCTCTCTTATCCAAAAAAAAGGATCATTTCGCCCCGTCAGATGGCCTGCCAGAGCACAGAGAGCTGTTAGTTGTGGGTTTCTGTCATTGTCAGGTTGATGACTTTTCAGCCAAGCTGTGTGTGTGTGTGTGTGTGTGTGTGTGTGTGTGTGTGTGTATGCCACACACACACACACACACACACACACACACACACACACACACACACACACACACACACACACACACACACACACACACACACACACACACAAATTCATACATACATTTACACACACATACACACAAACACACACACATTGCATTCGAATGTCACATCAGTCTTGGACATGTGTCATATCCTGCAGTTCATATTATAGCCATGATTCACTGCTCCCTGTTCCACTCGTACAGGCTCGGCGATACACAGTGTGCATAAGAGTCACTTCAAAAGCTTGCCAGCTCTACAGACCCCTCAAACCTTTTTCTTCATCTCCATCAAGGGCAGCTGGATTTCCCATCAGTCTCTCTATCTCCTTCCTGCCTGATGGAAAATGGCAGAGAGTTATCACTACTGAGAAGAGCAGCTTCCAGCTCTGCTAAATAGTTGTTATGTCTCCAGAGAATATGGCATGCGAGCAACTTAACACCATGCCTTTCTTCACAGAAGCAGACCACATCATTAAAGAGTAGTGAAATAATAACCCACCAAAGCCATGGATGTGAGCTTGATGCTGTTTTGTTATTACTAATACACAAATGTTCTAAATGTGCAACTAATGGTTCATAATTTTTTAACACTCATAAATGTTAAACCTCAACAATGGTGTCAATGCAGGTGAGGTTGGTCTGCTTTGCTTTTTCCCTATTGTACAAGGCAGAAGAAACTCTGTCTTAGAGAACAATACAATTAATGACAAATGTGTACATTTGTATTTGTGATAGATATGTAAAACATTGAATAAGATTATCAAACAAAAAACAGACTAATATTATTCTATATATTACAGGATGTGCTGTTGTAGGAAAAGAATCAACTACGCAATGGCATAATGAGTCCTGGCAAGAAGTGGAGAAGTTGATCCTTTTCTTATAACAGCATTTTATTATCCTTATACCACAGCAATTCACCAGCAATGAATGTTATTTACTAAAGGATGAAACATTATTAATTTTATCCATATATAATTATGGATGTTTAGGAACATCTGTGAAACGTATCACTTATGTCAGAGCAGCTGCAAATAATCAGTCCTTTAGCCGCTGCTCTTTTTTCTCTCTGACTTGAAGGTAATTCAGCTTGTTATGTCACAGAGAAACCACAAAGCTCTCCATCCATCAGTCATAGTGTTGACCATTACAAATAGCCAATGGCACGTACTTCACCTTCACCGCATTCTCTTATAGAAACGATAATATATTAGAAGGAGCGCATAAATATACAGTATAGCAATCGGATCATTAATACTTACGTGATTAAGTTGTATTTATAATCAGGCTAAGAGACTTTTGTTTAGTTCAATACGACGTTAAAGTTAAAGTTAAAGTCATCCACATGTGCACAGAAAAAAGAACAAATCCATTTTCCATTCATACTTGAGTTTAATAGATTTTTGTATTTTTATTGGCACTGGGTTAACATCAGTTTAAAGCAATGTGTTTATATACGAGTGCCAGGTTCGATTCTTCTCACCTATTGCATGTTGTTCACAAATAAATGTGAGCGTGTGCATGTAAGAGAGTGAACTCATGTCAACTCCTCATCGGTATCATATTCCTTACTCCACTCCAGCGCGCTCTCACGTCTTTGATCAAAACTGTCTCGCCAGTGTAGAGCTTGGACACTTATCAAGGCATAATGATAACAAAGAAATCGCTCTCGAATACACGTTCTCAGAAACATTCTCATGTATCGTTCATCATTCAGATTTCCTAATCCAAATTGTCAATACGATGGCAAGACAAAAAAAAAAAATAAAACGTTGAGAGATGTGTTTGATTTTATACTCCTGGTTGTTATAATAACCGGTATCAGGTACCTGTATAATACAGGATAAGATTCCCAATCTTGAACTGTTTCATTCTTACGTTCTGTTCCTGTAATGTCAGATATCAACGAGTGTCTGTTTCCTGGAGTGTGCAAACATGCTGAGTGTCTGAACACCAAAGGCAGCTACAGGTGCACTTGTAAGCCTGGATACATGCTGGACGCTGCGCGCAGTCAGTGTGTCTGTGAGTTACACCACACACACACATACACACACCACACACTCAGCATACAGCAAACTAAATAAAGGACAGGAAAAGTATGAAAATTTAAAGGCAGATATTTCCACAGCTGAAAAAATGATGTATAATCTGTTATCAAAATAAGACCCTGACACTAAAGTTCTACATCTTTTTCACAAATAAGAGAGGATAAAAATCAAGCAGCTGAGTTTTAAAGCCTAGCGGTGGTTACTTGAAAAGGCTGAGATTTCAACTCACAACCTTCAGTCCTGAATTTCCAAAAACAACCAGTGTGTGATTTTTTTCTGCACTCTACTCATATCATATTTCATCATGTTTTCTCTTCTGATCATACATTTAGAGTCCTTTAAAAAATTGGATAGAATGTTTTGAAATTAAGTGTGACAGCGATTCACTGACTCTTATTGCATTTAATCTTAGACACTGTTCGCCCTTTGTTATTTTATAAACCCTTACACAAAAAATGTAAATGCATTTGTAAACAATACATTTGTAATAAATTTTTAACTTTGAATTTATAAAGCTGATTTGCATATTCACGGGCAATGCATTCAGTCTGACCAATCAAAAATGTTCTTGGCTATAAATGTAAATAAATGTGGTTAAAATCTAGATACACGATGCATTATGCTTTAATTGTCAGTTGTGTATTGTGTACTAGGTGGTTCTCATGTTTACATTTATCAACCTACATGCTTGCAGTGACGTAGAATGCAATTTTGTGCTTGTGATGTTTACAGCCGATAAAGCGGTGTCAGTGGAGCAAGCCTCGTGCTACCGTTCCATATTACCAGGCTCATGTAGCCATCCACTGGCCCAGAAAATCACCAAGCAAATCTGCTGTTGCAGCCGTGTGGGAAAGGCCTGGGGCTCGGCCTGTGAGAGGTGCCCATTACCTGACACAGGTATGTGACTTAAGCAAATTGTTCATGACCAAGCAAAAAATAAGCAAACATATTCAGGTCATAATACTATAACGCTGCAACTTAAACACTATTAATAGTCCAAGTGAGTTTAGCACAAAAAGGAAATCTATTCTCCACAAAACCTGAACTTAAACATTCTAACTAAACATCCCTTTTCCTGCTCCTGATTTTATCTTCAAAGTGAATATAAGAATTATGCGCGTCGTGTGTGTGCTAATGAAGTGATTCATGGACTGCGTCACAGATCTGTTACCATGGGAGTGCGGGAGAATGAACTATGGACAGTATAAATAAAAAGGGAAGTCTGTGATCACATAGATTTACACTCAGTCCATTATGTTAGACCTCCCTTCACATTCCATCTGTTCCTTTGAGGCGGTGTGAATCAATATAACACATAGGAATGAAGATCTGGGATACTTTGAGTTAGCTTCTCTACTTTTAAAGCACTATTGGAGGAGGGGAGACAATTTGGACTTGATGAAAGGATAAAAACCTGCATGAAATCTACTGTGTACAGTACCACTGTGTTTCTGGTACCAGCTGCTGTCTTTTATGTGAAATTAAATTCTCCTAATTTATACTGCGTGTGCTAGTGTCTGACCTTCGTGAGCCAAAAGAGATTTCTAAAATTTCTATTCACAGTTCATATAACAAATACAATGTGACTGAGGGTAGTGCACGATGTGTCTGGCTTAGGCTGCAAGCACGCAAAATATTTTTTGCCCTTTAATGTAATAGATGTTAGTTGCTCAGATGGACTGAGTGTTAGAATTCAAACCAGCATCCAGTTACATCAAGGTCTCATCACTGTTAGTCTGGAGTAGGGGTTGCCGACTTGCAGACCGCGCTCCAGATGCCCATTAATGTGTGTCAGGAGATCCAACAACATAAAAAATACTGTAGCTGAAACAATCAACATATGGAAAAAACTGCCTGTGGTTCAGTGACTCTAATTTACTAGACTTGAACCATTGTGGCTTCTGCAGCAGATCCTCCAATCACATGCATTTATGTAAATTTCCCTCTCTGGAAAGAGAAGAAGGAACGAGTTTTCACAGCCTTCACAGATTTCTTTTTTTATTATTATTATTATTATTTCATTTACCATCTGTGGTCTTATTCGTGGAGTGAGAAACAGAATATTTACAGATGATTAGATAGAACCAGAAGTTCGAAGTGTGTTTTTTTTTTCTGCTCAAAACTGCCGTCATCTGTTCAGTGTCCATGGTGCTAGAGGAAAGTTTAATCAAGAAGCAACCAGCAACCAACAATTTACATGGTCTCATTAATAGCTTTAAACTAATCAATAAAGGTATAATAATCATTCATTTCTGTGATCTATTATTATGTTACATAATTGGGGCACAATGGCTTAGTGGTTAACACTTTTGCCTCGCACCCACAGGGTTGGGGGTTCGATTCTCATTTCTTCTCTGTGTGTGGAATTTGCGTGTTCTTCCTGTACTTTGTGGACTTTCCCAGGGTACTCCAGTGTCCTCCCCCTGTCCAAAGATATTTGTTGTAGACTTGCCCCACCTTGGGCCCAGAGTCTCTGGTATAGGTTCTCTGCAACCTTGTGTAGATAGACAGAATAGATTGGATAAATGGATGGATAAAAATCTTTCAGCCATAACTGTTTGAATGTTATTATCTAGGCTGTGTGTTGTATATAAGAATATTGTGTAATAGTGTGACAATACGAGCGTATATCTTACATTTTTAATTCATATTCACAGATCACTTTAAGGAGATCTGTCCAGCAGGCCATGGCTACACCTATTCTCGGTCAGACGTCCAGATCACACTCCGTGAGCTAGAGGGAGACGAGCTCACAGAAGTCGACTCTTTCCTTTCTCAGAACCCCACATACCCCGAGCCTCCTCGGACCATGCCAGAGACACCTCATCACCAACCACGTCCACCTGTTTACCCAGAGAGCCCGTATCACGAGCCCTCAGTGCCATCTTACCCTCAAACACCCGCTAGGCCTCAGCCACCCTGGACTGGAAACACGCCTCTTCAGCCTCCTCCTGTCTCCTTACCTGAAGGTGAGTAAAAAGAATATATGTACAGTGGCGAGTATCACATTCCTATGTGATATGCACATTTACTCATATTCTAGATGGTGCTTGAGAGAGATTTAGTGGATGCAGTTAGTCTGGTTTCAGAATTTTCTCTTCAATATCACCATATGAGAAGTGAAAATTGATTTGTGTTTGAATATGATTCATGGGTCCATGATCATTTCCTTTGGCTTTTGGGAATACTCTTACTCCAGGGAGGTTAAATATCTGTGGGATTTCTCCGAAACCTTTTTATTTACAGTTAATGAGATAATTCACTGGCATCACTCGGGCCATTATAAACATTTACAAATTGTGTCTTTATTAGTGAAGTCATTTTTTCTGTCTACTTCTGTATATGCATGTTTTCAGCTCCTCCCTTCTGTGCTAAGCCGAAGGGTTTGATGCAAACTAAAAGCTAGATAAGCTCCATTTTATTAGAAATAAATATTGTAAAATGTGTTCCTGATGGAGGAAATATACCAGCTGAGCTTGCTGTGGGAATTGTAAAAAACACTGCTGTTGATTAACCTTCATCCTCCCTCCCCTCTTCTTCCTCTCTTCTAGGTGGCGAAACAGCGAATGAGGTAAGAACGTAGTTAAGGAAATAACAATATATACAATATTCCATAAATTGAAAATATAGAATCTTATTTATTTTTAACAGAATTACTCTGTTTTATCCTAACAGCCAATTAATACACCTCCTTTATACCCAGGTAATATTTTCTTTCTTATAGTTACTTTATTGTGGAAAGGATTCTGGATAATTTAACTACAAATGAACAGGAAACATTGCTTCTAACTAATGTCCACACTTTTTTTCTGTTTAACTCAGCAATCGTAGAGCCATGTAAAACAGAGATTAGTCATCTCTTGGGGAGCTGGAGTCTGGCTTTATTTTTCTATAAATTGTTCTTATGAACCCAAGACAACCAATAATTGGTTCCTACTGCCAGTGTAAATATGAACAAATCTAACGTACATCATGCAAAGCTTTTTGGCCCTCTTAGAGATTTATGAATGTTTTTCTATTGGTTTTAGTTTGTGGAAAAACATTTTGTTTTCATGTCAGTATTGCTTCTGTAGATTAATTACATGAGTGTCCACTTGAGATTAATAGACTGATGGCCTGTACATTGTAAATCATGTGTAATGTATTGCATAATTGATTTCTGTAATTGTTTGCGTGTTGGTTTTGGCTGGCTCTGGCTGTAGGTGTAGTAGAGGTCACCTCTAAATCTCCCACCTATGTGATGCCAGACTTGGGGGATCGCGACACAGCACCGATTAACGTTGCCACTCAGGTTACAGGTCAGTGGCTACAGACATTCCTTTATCCTATCAAACCATCACAAATAATTCTCACTTGCATTTATCAATCATGTCTACTGGACGCAGTGGAAGCTTTGGATCTACAGAATATAAAGCAGTGTTGTTTTAAATAAATATGAATACACTATTCAGAATGAACAGAATTGGATTTCTATATAAACACAAAAAGGAATAAAAGATACACTAGATTTATTTATCTATCTATCTATCTATTTATCTATCTATCTATCTATCTATCTATCTATCTATCTATCTATCTATCTATCTATCTATCTATCTATCTATCTATCTATCTATCTATCTATTTATTTTGAATGCTTGCCAGGAATCTTTCTTTACTTAGATCCTACAGGTTGCAGATATGTAGCATGCAGGACAAAGAATGATGTGCCGCACAATGCGTTTCAATTAGGCTACCAGTTATTTAATATTTAGATATTTTAGAAATAGGACCTACTAGTTTTCTTTAGGAAATGCCACATGCAGTGCAGACAAAACTATGTGAGTGGAATTTAAATAGCAGTAATGTTCCAATCTCTAGTTGAGACCAATTGTGAACTTGAGTGTTGTTGTTGAGGTTCAAGGACGTTTAGAACCAGAATTCACAGATCAAGGCCTGGCATTGTTGGCATTTCTATCTGTAGGGGTTTTTCAGTGGTTTCCAGTGTTACTGTCAGCATGGTTGAAGTGTGAGTGTGTGAGTGAGTGAGTGAGTGAGTGAGTGAGTGAGTGAGTGAGTGAGTGAGTGAGTGAGTGAGTGAGTGAGTGAGTGAGTGAGCGAGCTAGTGAGGGAGGGAGGGAGTGAACAAGTGAGCGAATGAGTGAAGGCTTAGGGCATGCTTGCTTTAGGTTTAATTTGCTAATTTTGTATTTGTAACAGGAACATTTTTGGGGCATTAAACTGATACAGATACAAACACTAGCATTGTTTTCGAATTCTTTAAAGCAGAATGATTTTCATTGTTCAAGTAAGATTTCACTGCTTCATGATTACTCAGAAGCCAAAAATACGTAGTTTGTATAAGTAGTTTAAACAAATATGTGAATTTAATAAAGATGTATAAATACTAGAGTATATACAGTACAAATTAAAGTGTGTACAAGATGCATTATATACAGATCAACAGCACAAACAGACAAAACACACACTGTTGTAAAAATTGTGCTGTGTCTAGATGTACAAATTTAGTATGTGTGGAGTTACTGATACTACATCACACAGTACATCAGTAGTTTTTGCCTTTCTGTTAATGGAGTTTTATTGAGCTGCATAAGGACATCCAAGAAGAGGCAACTGTCTCTATGTTTAGACGTTTTTGCATTTATAGTCCAGGTGAGTTTATAGGGGAGAATTATCCATTTTTCTTCTCTTCTGGTGTAGAGGTTGGTGATTTTTTTGGAGATTATTCTCTCATTAACGTTTTGTAAGCAAGTAATCAGACTCTTAAAAGAGCTTGATCTTTTTCAGAAGGCAAAAGTGGCTTTAAGTGTTTTCACTCTCCTTTAAATGTTAAAATTAAAAGGCAATTCTTGACTTTCTAGTAATTAAGACAGACGTGAATAATCTGTAGCCAACTCATAACCTCAGTAGGTCTTCTTCTGGAAGTTTGTGGCTTCGTTTGAGTTTGTGTTCCACAGGTTTAGTTTCCTAAGAACAAAGTAAGCTTTGTGTAGGTTGTTTTCCCCCCATTTAAGCCAGCCAGGCTCCATCTATTGAACCCTACTCAGTGGGTGATGAGGCAAACAGTCAAAGCAAATGTGCTGTTTGGAATCAGTATAACACAATTAAAGTAAAGAATAAACTCCAGGTTGGACAATCAGTATCAGATTGGATGCAGAATTGCTGAGAAAATGTGCTTCCAAGACCGTGTTTCGAAAAAGAATGGAGGAGGGAAAAAAGTGGGAAGTCAAAAGCCTTGAGTCAAAGCCTCATCACTGCAGATGGATCTGTCAGACCACTCTGGCCTGGCAGGAATTAAATGCTAAATGAGTAAAGGAAAAGCCCTCAGTTTTATAGAAGCAGATGGCCACCTTTAGTGTGCTACACCATAGTAAAAGGTGATCCCATACCTAAGCCTGCACTGTAAAACCTGCTCCTGTGTCCTGTGCACTGAGCTACATTTTCCAGAGCTGTGTATGCGTCTGCTGAATTAGAGACTGATAGTATTACATTATTTATTTGAGTATTTTTCAATTTTTGGCTCTAGAAATGGTATTATTCATGCCCTGTTTTCATAAGATTTTATTGTGTATTCATTAAGTTGACACAAAAAATATGACATTATGTGACAGAATTCTGTGAGCAATCTACTTTCAGGGATTTGGATGTAATATCCAGTGATTCATTTGTATTTGACAATTTACAGATATTTCTTCTCTTGTATTCGAACGTGTTGCCGAATCAGTTACTCGTTATCCTGTTCAATCTCTTCTTTTAGACATCGACAAGTGTTCGTTGACTCCGGCAATCTGTGGTCCAGGCCAGTGTGTGTCAGTGCAGACAGGTTACACCTGCTACTGTGACCCAGGCTACACTCTTAACGCTCTACAGACCACCTGCATTGGTAAGACTGGTAATGACCACCAGATGAGTGATAGACTCCATTCCTATTAGATGGCCAGTCATTTCATATGAGTCCTTAACTTAGATATGTTTATGCTAAGTGTAGTATATATAGATATACAGTACAAAGCTTCAGATGCTACACAGTAGTATACAAAATAGTGGGTAGTGCTTGTACACTTTTCTGCCCACACGCTTCAGAACTGAATTCTGATTGTCTCTCAGCTCATATACTATTCCATGGAAAAAGACAGAGTGACCAGACTGAAAACAATTCACAAAATTGCATTTTTAAAAGTTAGATGTTGTTGGAAGCAGTTAGCAGTGAGGTAATGATAAAAAAAAAAAAATGAGTCACCTGCAATGTGCTGTTTCTTTGCTCCATTTATTGACAAATTGCAAAATGTGATAGACAAAATAGACAAAATGTGATAGAAAGTTGTCTGTCTTATAGACTAATTTAGATGTGACAACTTGAAGAAACAATGGTAATCTTTTGGTCTAACAAATTTTAGTCTGGCAAATGTAGAAAAAAGATGAAATGGCATAGATTAAAACATGAAGGAATGAATAGATGAAGAATTCCTCTAGAAGAAATGAATTCCAGGACCACCAAGCAGCAATGCTGGGCCCGTGAGAAAACCCTTAACCCTCACTTGTTTAGTTGTTTAAATGAGATCAATTTAAGTCACTCTGGATAAGGGCATATGTTGTACTGTAAATGTGAACATTTTGGTTGCTACCATTTCTTTTAGAACCTAGACTCTACCGACCTGTAACCATAATTCCCACAGCTGATGCATGGTCTCAAGAGAAAAACTTGGTGCAACAACAGCAAGTTGCTGCCTCGTAATATGAAAGAGGCTTTTTAACGGCCATTGAGAGCACTTTCCAGATGTATTTTTTCATCTGTGAACAGAATATCCTTGCCATACTGCACCTCTCGAAACTACAGAGCAAAAGGAAATAAATGATTTCTGTTGAGGTGTCGCATGATGTCTAGCAGTGGAGTAGGAGACAACCAGATCAGTGCCAGACTGCTGTCAAATGTAACTTCATCCACATCTTAGTGTCCAAGTTAAGCTGCAATTTGGATGATCTTTCTGGATGATCCCCAGGCAGAGCTTAACTTTCATGTTTACTCAAGCTGTATCATACTGTACATATGCAGTTCAGACTGGTGGAATGGTGGATAAATAGTGCTACTCTGGAGGAACACTACCCATCTCAGCACGAGTGAGACGCTGCACCAATAATTATTTGATGTAAATAATGTCTTCTTCAGATGTAAATGAATGTGAGAATGACCCATGCAGAGGAAAGGGCCACTGTGTGAACACTTTTGGCTCCTACACCTGCCAGTGCTTCCCGGGCTTCAGCCTGCTCATGACGCAAAACAGAAAACTGTGTCAAGGTGAGCAAGCTGTGCTTCTTCTGGGTGATTAGGATCTTTGGAATGAATTATTATAAAAAATTATTCTGCGAAACTAATGTCATAAGGGATCGTAAGACTGAATATGTTACTGCGTTGGGAGATTAATGGCTCGAATTTACTCGTTGTTCCTCTGTGTTCCTCATGACAGATATAAATGAGTGTACAATGCCTAACAAATGTCCCAATGGCCGCTGTATCAACACTGAAGGATCCTTTATGTGCGAATGCAGAAGTGGCTTCACCAAAAACCAGAGAGGAGAGTGTGAAGGTATGATGATCAGCTTAATAACTGACTCAAATTTGTGCCTTTTAAAAATGTTATTTCATTAATATTGCTAATATCCTGTTGAAACTGGGGCTGTCACTAGTCATCAAGAAAATTGAAAGTGAAAATTGAAATTGTTCAATGTTAAAAGTTTAACTTGAAAACCAGGTTTACAGAGATGCTTTGGCTCTTATGTGCCATCTAGTGGATGTGGCTTTTAATCCTCCAGATGTATATAAAGTAAGATAAGCAACAGAGAATGTGAACAATGCTGCTCACATATCTGTTGTTCCCACTCGTGTACCTGTTGTGAAAGTAAAATGTCCGGTACCTGTGCATTAAGAGCCACCAATCCACCTACCAGCATGCTTTTGGGAGGTGTGAATAAACCGGAGAACCCTGGGGAGAATAGATAAAACTTCACACAGACTGTAAATCAAACCCTGATTTGAACAAGACAACTGCAGGCATGAGCTTTGTCCCAAATGGAGTACTATACACTATGCACTATGCACTGTATTGTTTAGTGTATGAATTTTAGAAGGCTAGTATTATCTCAAATGGAACTCCAACAGTTTTTAACTAACCATTTGTATGGTTGAGTGAATATAATGTCCATCTTTCCACACACAGTTTTTCCAGTTAAAAAAGTACATCATCCAGGTACTTGAAGCACTTCTTCTTAAAATGACGTAGAATATTGCAAATGTCATTTGGGATTCACTTGGGAGTTTCCAATTTACAATCTTTATTGAAAACCTACTAGCATTGTAGCTTATTAGCTACTAAACCATTTGGAAAGTATGTCTCTAGTTAGGGGAATAACAGTTTTACTAGCTTGTCCTCAGAATTAAGGAAATTATAAATAAATATAGATACAACAAAAAGGTTCTTTGACTCATAAAAATTATTATTTTGGATTTGCAAAGTTCAAAACAGTTAATGGATCCTAAAAAGGCTAGTGAACATATCAATTTGTTCAGGACATAAACTTTAAATGCAATGTTTTCTATTACATAAATTGAACTTTTTTTGGAGTTGGGGTAGGAATGATGCAAAGGATTGATTTGGCAAAGTAAAGCTAGTGAACTCTCATACTTTGGATTTCTAGCACTCCAGAGGAATTCACTTTCATAGCAATGTTTTGGTTGTCCTGTTGATCCTGATGCTTGTGCTGGATTTGCGTTGTGACCCAAGTACACTGAAAGCAAGGAGTGATGCTCTGTGCGCTAGGGGTTAGTGCTGTAGTAAAATCGCTGTTCATTAATGATTTTCTTCCTTGCTCAGCACAGAAAGTGAGTGAGTGTTAGTATGCTCTGGATCGTACATGTTTGCTCTGAAGACACAGATTTCGTTTTTCTAATTCTAGGATTTAGAACTCAAGCAGCACTGGCTTGGTCTGACTGAAGGAGAAGTTTGTCACATTTTTTACTCTTCTCACAAACAGATGAAGTGCATGGAAGACACATTGCTGTGCTTTATTCAAACATTTCTCTCACTCACAAAGCACTCTCAAAGCTTCAGAACCACTGAGGTGACCTTGTGGTTATTTTTTTAATAAGGCTTGGCTTCAAATTAGTATATAGAGGCCAGAGAGTACTTAACCCCTGGCAACTATGGCATTTTAAAATGACTCAGCTGCAGAGAAATCAGTTCAATTATATCATTATTGCCACAGGATCCTGAGAATAAAGAAGATAAAATTAAACTTTGCTTTAGTCTTGGAATAACATACCAACATTCTGGATACCATTAGCCTGCGTCACCTTATGCGAATTCTCAAAATTATTAAAATTCCCCCTAAAAATGATTCAATTGGGGCTTTGTATTAAGAATGACATTCCATAACATATTAAACTGCAGAATCAAGTTACACAATTTGTGGCCATGCCTTTGGTATCTCATGGACACAACATAATCATTTGTGGCCACAAGATACTTTGTTTTTGGCTTCAAAAATATTATCTCATGGCCTCAGTATATTAATTCGAGCCCACGCCTTAACCACCATGTCACCACATCAGCTCTGTGTGAGAGAGTAATGGCTTGGTATCAGTTTTTGAAATAGAAACCACAACATTATTAACTATGTCTACGTTTGCAGAAGTACATGCACTATAGAACAGATGATAGAACTATCTAATTCTGTTTCACTTTATTGCAGAGGCTCTGAGTTTTATCCTGTAATCACACTGGCCTGAAATGTGTTAAGTGGTTTATTAGAGGAGAGGTTTTTTTTTCATTATGAATTAAAAGATGAGTGCAGCTTGTATTTGGAAAATATACAGCCAAGTGTAAGGATCCATAGCCAATATCTAAAAGCCAAATGATTCCAGTCGGAGTATTCCATTAGTCAGTGCGTTTATCCAGATGATGCTTATCTTGTAGCATCCAGAACATCAAGCAAACCTTTATTCAACCATCTTTAATAAACACATCATCCTTGTCAGGATCACAGTGGGTCCTTGGAGTGAGGTGGGAATACAGTCTAGATGGGATGACAGATTACACACATTCACACCAATCCAAGAGGCAATATGGTTTGAGGCACAATAAAGATTTTTGTTCACATTGGTGTGTTTGTTGTGCACTTTCCAAAAATAGTATACAGACTCACCTTTGCTTAAGTGACTAATCTCACCTGTATATTACAGATTAAGAATTGCTGCTGTGATCATAAACAATGTACTGTGCTCATCCAAGGTCTCATTTTTATTCACAAAATATTCATCCTAAACACACCCAGTACTGTACTGGGTACTTTTATTTTTCTACACATGTACACTGTTGTGATTTATAAAGCCACTATCCAGTGTCACTCAGCACAGGATGAGTTCCTTTCCTGGTCTGGTTTCTCTCAAGGTTTTTTCCCCTCATGTTGTCTCAGATAGGTTTTCCTCACCACTGTTGCCTCTGGCTTGCACATTCGGTATCTCAACCTAGATCTGTGAAGCTTTCTTATAATAACAATATCTATCTAAAGTGACATGCTCCAAAATAGCTCACACTTTGAGCTCTTTTTTTTTGCCCTGCCCATGGTTATGTCACTTTAAATCCATTCAAGCTTTTGAGTTATTTCATTAAACCGGGTGATCGTGGCAGCCCTAGTTGAAACTATGGGATTCTGAAATGATAAGATGACATTTGAATGGAAATTGTGATCTACTCTTTAAACGAACAACGTCGTATTTCCAGACTTTCAAATTGAGCAATATGATTACAAGTCTGAATTGCATTAGCTGCCTGGGATTCCCCAGTAATCTAACAACAAAACAATGATTGTATTTTCCCTCAGCCCTAAGCCAAAGGAAAAATAAGGTATTTGGAGGATTATAAATTGTTTACATATTTGGTGTGTTTGTATTATAATATTTTTGTGAGTAAGCAATGTTTGTGGTTGATTTTATTTTTTATTTTTTTGCAATGCATGTATATCTTCATATTACATATTAATGCTGGATAGTTTCTGTTTGTTTCTTCGTTAACTCATTCTTTGTAACAGCTAAGCATAAGCCCTGCGCAGATGGTTAGTTTACCTAATCTAATCGAGTTGTGTAAATGCATTTGTTGATATGAAATGCCTCCTTCTCCCTCTGTATTTCAGATATAGATGAGTGCAGGAGCCCCGGTGTCTGCCCCAGTGGTAAATGTGTGAACACACACGGCTCGTTCAAGTGCCAAGCATGTGGCCCTGGATTCAGGCCTGACTCTGGGAGATGTCTGGGTAAGAGGCTCCATCTGGGTTTTCCGTATTTCATTTTATGATTGTGTAATAATAATATTATTCCCTCAGTCTGGCATGGCCTGGAAGCATAGACTTGGCTTTGGCAGTGTTCCACATGAATAAAGGAGGCATGGCGGCAGCATGTGCCCCTTTTTTAAGTGTTGACACTCTATTTTTTTTTTTTTCAGAATTGCCATGAGGTGATTGATTTCATATGCCTGATGTCATGTACCTTTCATGTGCCTTAAATGCTAAATATTATTTTATCTTGAAACTGGTGATTTCATGTGCCTTTAATTCTAAATATTATTTTATCTCAAAACAGTTGAGGAAATTAGCATTGACAAGTTAATTAAACTTAATTTAACTCAGTAACCCTTTGAAATCTTTGCCATTTCTAGACATGACCTTATATGTACTCGTTACATACAATAAAGGTTAAATTAAAGTCAGCATATAGCAACTTGTGGCAGCCTAAAACCTTATTATGTGGGAGTTTTTATAGCTTTTGAATGTTGGGCGTCTCCTCACAGAGGCACTTCTAGCTCCTTTGCTTAACTTTCATCCCTCTGTTTTATTTTGCAGTGCCTCACATATTTTTATCTAATATCCATCCCCTCTCTTGCCACCAATTTCAACCCAAAGAGTTCCACCCACACTCTTTAAACACTTGTGTCTTATTATTATGGATCTGTTGCTGCCGTAAAAGATTGTTTGCAATACTTCAGTTTGGGAGAGTCAAAATATTTCTGCATTGGCCACAGCCTTAAACAAACAGAATATTATTTTTGGACAGCTCTGGAGGCTGCAGCAAATCCCAGTGTGGAAAGGCTCATTTTCAGAAAGTTTAGGATGGGAGGACAGAGATAGACCACTGGGGCATGAGGTCATCAGACTGTATATTACTCCCTGAGCTCTGTCTATAGTACAGCACACGATGTAGCTTAAAAAATGACATAGTATTCTTAAGGTATTTCAGTGAAAGATTGGACACTAGAGAGAATCTTAGTAATAACAGAATTATGAGGAAATAACACAGATTTGCATGCTAGTAGTTAAGCCAGGTGAAGGTATGTGTGGTTATACAATGTATTAAACCATGCCATTTACTATATAGCAGTTTTACTTTTACTCAGGAAAGCACCTTTTGAAGTACAATCATTGGGTTTAAGGTTTTAATTATCAACCCTAAATGGGTTCGTAGGATATAATAGTTATTTTCTTCAGGGAAAAATACATAAATACTTATTAAAGGCTCTGTAGACTGGTCTTACTCCAGTGACAAGCAGCTTTCTATTGAAGTCATTTTATCTGAAATGTTATTGATGAGAACGAACCACACATGAATTTGCCTTCACAAGCAACATTAAAATGTCATTTTATTCATCGTTCCTTATATTTTACACGTTCATGTGAAAACTTGCAGAAACAGATGTAACTGCAGGTAAGCAGTTCATTAATATAAACCAGGCAGATGAGCCAAAAACAGTAGGCAAAAACAGTTTGTCAGAAAATGAGGCAAAAACCAGATACAGTACATGGTTCAGATACAACTGTAATCTGGGCAAATTCTTTGAGATGTGTACAAAGAACGAGAGCCTTTTTGAACTGCGTGTGATTGTAGGGCTGATTGAATACAGCTGTGTAGCTGGGTGACAGTAAGCATGTGAATTTATTCATTTATACATTACATTTAATATTGGAGAATGTTAGCCAGTAAGCTGAAAACCTTCAGTTCGCTACAATCCTCATTTTTTTTCTGCTGAAGCTAAAAACAAAACTGCACCTTATAACATTACTGAGAAATTAAAAAGCCCTCTTACTGTTAAAAATGTATGGTTATGATGTCACCATAAATTTCACTGTATCAATGATGTGGTAAACTAGTAGTCAAGGTTTTGGACTACTGATTAGAATGTCCGGAGTTCAAATCCCAGTTCCAATTGCTTAGTTGAATAAATTTATATAAAATGTAAATCACTCTGGATAAGGGTGTCTGCTAAAAGCTGTAAATCAATGAATGTGCACGTTTTTAATAAGTTTATGTCAAAAGTCCACCATAAATGTCCTTCTTGCTACTTTAGAAACCATGTCATATTAGAATAAATGCATTAATATAAACCTGTGATTTGAATTACTGTCAGTATAAAAGTAATCAATACTTCTGACCAAACAGAATCAAGAACTAAACTGCGATATAAAGCATATTAACATATCACTATAGTATAGGCATATATTAATGTATAGTTCTAAGAAGGAAGAATGTGAGTACGGACGTTAAGACGTTGAAGTAGATAATGCAATATACATATGCCAATATGTCCAAAAAATGCTTATGGGATTAGCATTGAGTTTTTTTTTTGTTGTTTTGCAAATCACTAAACTAAAACAGCGAGCTTATGGTGGGAGCCAAAATGTAAAAGATTTTGTAAGCAGGTTTTTAAAATGTATGAAATGTAATCAGTTCCACTGTTTAAAAAGAGAGATGGAGCACTGTTACTAAACATATGTGATTCATTGGGTTCTAAGTAAACAGTACACATTTGAGAGATCTCACTGATGCTCCAGTCTAATATATTGCAAGGTTGCTTAAGAGTAAATTCACTAAAATTGATGCTTACTGATAACTGTAGTGAATCTGTACTCACACACATATACACACAAACACAGAACTGTACAATCTCCACATTATTTGGGAAAGACGTTCTGTGAAGAGAGGTGATATACCGCACTTTCAGATTCAAATTCAGTGCTTTACCAAAATAAATACGCAAATCAATCATTTCAACTTCATTGGGCATTCAGTAAGCATTTGGCAGTAGAAAGCTCACAGGATGTGTTACTTCATAAAATCTGCTTACTGTTGACCTTTGCTAGAAAGAGAGCCTTTATTGTCTTAGCACTTTACAGTATTTCCTTACCTAAAGTCCTCAAGGTATTATATCATATATATAAGCACATTATATATATATATATATATATATATATATATATATATATATATATATATATATATATATATATATATATATATATATATAGTAACATCCATTGTACATTTTTGCATTTTTGCAGGCATGTACCTGTACCTTCCATATTGTTTATTAAGTTTAATTAAAATGAAGTCTAGCAGTGCCTCTTGCTAAATAAATACAAGCTTGTATTTCCAGCAATTGTAATCAGTGCCTTTCCTTCAAAGATGAAGTATCGGGGTTCAAACAGTCACTAGTGTAAATGGCTTATTTGAGGGATAATTGGGGGTTGAGTTAGAAGCAGGTTGTACAGGGTTCACCTCAGCTTCTGGGCCTGTTTGGCGCTCCACTGTACCACAATAAGGCTGGGTTTATTATTTTGACTGCCTACAGAGAGTATGTAAATAACGTCTCGTTCCCCAGCCATTTCCTTATTCGATTGATAGTAGAGCAGAAGTTAGTGGCCATTTGGTTGGCTGGTGGAAAAGACTATTTGCTGGTGTGATAGGAAAAACAGCACAGCTTTCTTTCAAACCCTTATCAGGGAAGACTTTGAGAAATACCTGGAGATTGCAGGAACAAAGCTGCGGGAGACACTGACAGAAAACTGGCAGATGTAATGGCAGTGAACACAAAGCTCTGCTTGTGTCTTTTCACCTCAGTGGTCCTCTGTGTCTACTTTCTGTCCCATCCTATTTGAAACCATCAGCTGTATGTTTTACCACTGCAAAGCTGATTCTTTTTCAATGTTGAAGTGTTCTATTCCTTTTGTATTGCAGTCATTTCCACTGATGACATTTTTCACTCATTTCATGAAAACATTTTAAACTTACATAGTTATGCTAATATCTCAAGAACTGGATAGCTTTTCATTGTATCAGCTAAAAACATTCAATACCTCACAAGTCTTTTTTATTATTTCTCTAGTAGTTACTAAGACACAAAAAGGCAGCTTGTCAAGAAATCCTGAAGAGTAATTTCCTGTGTCTAAAAACTTACGGCTAATTAGAGACTCCTTCCAAAATCTTAAGTAAAGAAAGCGTCACTATATCAACAGCTACGCTTTTTAAATATCTGTTTATATGGACTGTCCACATAGATGCAATAATACCATTATTATGATTCCAATTTATAAGAAATTGCTATAATCACAAAAATTATTATAATAATGTTATTTTTCTGTATTATTATACATTTTTTTCAACTTTCCACCATCTTCCATTTGCTTTTTGTGCATTTTGTATATTACTAATTCATTTTTGTGCTATATTTTCAGACATTAATGAGTGTCAGATGGCAGCTGTGTGTACTAATGGTCAGTGTGTGAACACAGAGGGCTCCTTCACTTGTACATGCAACCATGGATACCAAACAACTCCTGACAATAAAAGCTGCCAAGGTACATATATCAAACACATACTGCCATTCGCACTAACACACAGTTAGCGTTCAGGGTCGCCAACCATGCTGTCTCCATTCCAGATGTGGACGAGTGTCTGCTCCGAGACGTCTGTGCTCATGGAACATGCTTTAATGTTCCGGGTTCACACAGGTGCAGCTGTAACACAGGTTACCAGAGCAGCCCTGATGGCAAAGCTTGTGTGGGTATGTAGATTACACTGGATAAATAGTCTGATTTTACTCTACCTGGCTAAATCAAGAGATATTGATTGTTGTAACAGGTTTATTACAGCTATGTGAATTAGTGGCCTTTGATTTTCAGTCATAATACTGTTAAGATAGCAAATGAAGTGCAAGGTCTGCCTTACAGATGTTGATGAATGCTCTGAGCCCAGCCTGTGTATGCGAGGTGTGTGTGTTAACACTGTTGGCTCCTTCACCTGTACCCAATGTGAGGTTGGATACGCTCTCTCCGAGGACAGACAGAGGTGTGAGGGTGAGTCACACTCCAGTCAACACTTAAACCTACATTTGCACTCACATTAGCAACGTTGTGATGGTGACTCTGAATTGCATTGTATGTTATCTGTGTTTAAGTGTGCAGTTTAAGTCTTTTGATGCTTAAACTGGACACATGCTGTTACTCTTTTAAGTATTTTATTATTTAAGATATACTGTAGAAGAACCCAGTGTTTACAGTTTCCACCAATTTAAGCATATCGCAAATATTAGGAAAAACCCGCAAGATCAAAAAATAATTTTCAAAAAACTCCTGGCAGATGAAATATAATGGCATGATTTGTTATGCTGTTTAAAAATTGTGTTAAAAATTCTAGGTTTTTAAATTTGTGTTTCATGTGACTCTTTTTTGATTTGAGAATTTATCTATACCTTATATCTATATTATGTCTTCTAGTATAACATTGCTTTAGTTGTGTGTTATAGGGAGTCTTCCCTATTTTAAGCAACTTTACTCTTTCTAGTTGTATGGAAAGTTAGAAGTAACTATATTATTATTATTATTATTATTATTATTATTATTATTATTATTATTATTATTATTATTATTTCTCACAGATATAGATGAGTGTCTCTCCTTGACGTGCCCGAACGGCATCTGTCTAAACTCAGAGGGCTCCTACTCCTGTGAAAATTGTCCCACTGGTTTCACTGTTTCACCAAATGGAGAGCTGTGTAAAGGTGTGTGATATATTGTTTGTGATGTAATATATTGATATATATTAGGCATATATACTAACTAGATATATACTAACTCACATTAGTCACCAAATTAGTAAGTATGGTTGGAGTAGATTTAATCCCAGTGGCCTCTAACAGACAGCTGACCAATCAGAATCCTGCTATGACAGTGAGAAATATTTCAGATAAACTAGTATTTTGTGACAGCCAAGAAGCACAATTACTCTTTCTGTGTGGCAGAACTGTGTAGCTTCAAAAGTTATCAATATGTTTTTGACAAACTGTACATTACAGTACTGTAGTGTCTTCCAAACTAATATGGATAGTTTGAGGTCCATTAGGAATATGTGGACACCCAAATAAATGCAGATTTATGATAGCTAAATGTGAGTTTAACACATGGACTCTAGCTGTTTGTATCCTAATTTATCACTGGACCTAAGCGTGGACAATGCAGGATTTGTCAGAGCCGTGCTCTTTTCGGGAATCACATCAATTGCGTCTGTTCTGTTGCAAGGGTGCAAGGGATTTATGTAACAAAAAATTTAATTGACCTTGAAAATGATGGCCAACTCTGACTGTGAAACCATATATCCAGCTCAAATGAGATTACAACTGAACGAAAAATAATGTGATCCTGATCTCACACAAAAACAGGACTGAAACTGTACTCTTCCCTGCTGCTGGGGTTGTGCCCTTAAAGGCAACTCTTTTGTGCCTAAAGTATATGCGTTTTTAATTTATAAAATAATTCAAATTTTACTTATAAATAAATAATTTAACGTATTATGTGAACTGTTGTTAGATTTAGGGAAAACCTTAGATTTAAGACAACAAGGAAACGTACAAGTTTTTTAAGTAACATTTTTGGTAAAGTGTAATATATTTAATATACCGTGTGTCATACAGACATGCTAACTTCAGAATATCTTTCAATTATTCTACAGAATTAGTCTTTAACTACATTTTTTGTATTTTTGAATAGCAAGTATTCAGATGTGAACTGAAACGCTCTCAGCTGAGTGTTTTCCATAATTGCCTTTGGTTTATGTTGCCTTTTGTTGTAGAAATTTTGAATTCTGTTCTATCAATAATTTAATAATCATTCCGTTCAATTTAATCATTAAATCTCTGTTTACACAGTTGCACAACAAAGAATAATCTTCAGCGTTTCATGGTTATTTTATAACGATTATAAATTGTGTGTGGTATGTTATGATTAGAGTTATTTAGTTACATTATGCAACTCCATGCACATGGGCTGATTTGCCAGGCCAGATACTATATGCTTTATTTTCTTTTTTAGACGGCTGCGGTTATTGATTATAATCTGACAGATTGTATTTGGTATGATTGAGCTGCTTGTACTATTTTATCAATAAATCTGTAGATTAATTTATCTGGCTCTTCTAAAGAAAGACAGATAGATGTACATAGATATACAGACAGAGGGACCAGGCACTTGCTTCTTGCTTGTGTGTGTGTGTCAAAAACAGACTAAGGCGAGTGATTAGTGCCAGGGAAAAGAATTTCCAGCTCTAATATAGCACCAGTCCTCCAAGCGTTTGTTGATAGAGCCATTATGAAGTGCCTGTAATAGCTTGCCATTTTGGATTGAGCTCTCCACCCTGCATACCTTATCTCTCGCCTCCTTCTCATCAGCTGCTCTGTCAGTGCAGTTTAATAATGCAGGAGCTCTATGTGCAGACTAAAAGACTTGCGCTAATTCGCTGTGGTATGCAGTCTGTTTTGTTGGGATATCAGCACATCAGTAGACCCTTTTTTGCCCGCCTCTGAAACCGAATGGTTTGGAAACAGCTTGTGTTTTGATTGGAAAGTGAAGAGGTATTGATGGTATCTAAATAAATCCTTGAATCCTTGAAGTGAATCCAGTAGAAAGTGGAGAATAAAGACCACCAAGGTTTCATTTTTTAGTTTATCGCCAATTTTAGACTTTTTTTTTTCTCCTCCACTCTAATAGATTTGATGGCTTTATGTTTCAGATATTGATGAATGCGAGTCTCCAGACATTTGCCCACTGTCTGCTTGTACAAACTCAGAGGGTTCGTATTCCTGCAGGACCTGTGAGTCCGGATACAAGGTCTCCTCAGCCCGCACATGTGAAGGTAGTGACCTACAGTACAGTATATCAATCTGTGTTCAAATTAAGAGCTGCATAAGCAACCATCTGAAATCTTTTGGTGTATAAATGTACAATGAGCAAATATATAGTCTAAGCCAACTTCCCTGGCCATAAAATAAGCATTTAATGCATTATCAGACGTACTGTTTCAGTGTCATTGTAATCTCTTCCGAACATCCTCACACATTTCGTCATCATCACTCTCTAATCGTCTTCAGAATTTATGGAAATTATTGAAATTATTATTTTTATTCATAAAAAACAGTAAAAATAATTATATATGCTTACATAATTTATATTACATACAAAAAGCGACACAAAGTTTTCTAAAATAGTGCATTTTGTTCTTCAAAACAGTCTCAAAATTATTAGCTTATAATTTATATTTAGTGAAGACTTAAAACACTGGCCATCTTTCTATATGGTAGGAGATCCTTTAGAGGGATATTTAGTGTTGGTTTGGATAAGCATTTTTTTTATTACCTTGTTAAAACACCTATGGGCAAGACAGATCCTCCTGACAGAGTCAACCAGAATAAAGGAGCTCTTCAGTTTTCACACATGACAACATCCTGGACCACTAGATAAAAAGCCTTAATGTTCCAGCATATTATATTACAATGTGTGTGGGGGGCTTTTTCTTGTAGGCCAAACATGCTATGATAAAACATTTTGATCACAGTTAAGGGTCAGGGCTATTGATAAGACATGAGAGTTCATATATTGGCAGTCTGATCTGAACCTAAACTGTTCAAAATTATCTTTTAAGAATTTAAGGGCTTCTTCTGGAGTCATAAAGGTTATTTTGTGATTATGTGGGCAACCTTTTATTTGTTCTCAAGGATAACATGGATGATCAAAGGCACCAGTAAATTTCTCATAAAATTAGAGCCATTTAAAGAAACAAAAGAATGAAAATTTGATTGTGTTGTCATTTTCTCTTGTTCGTTTGATGGTTGAATCAATTAAATCTGCTCAATGTGTAATGTGATGTGTTGCAGATATCGACGAATGTGAAGACATGGCAGCGTGTCTGAATGGACGGTGTACAAACACAGATGGCTCCTACCACTGTGATTGTACTCCAGGCTATGAGCTGCTTAACTCTGTCTGCAAAGGTGCTCTTTCAACAATACATACAACATTTCAGTTCATCAGTAGGCCATTTTGTGTGTCTGTGGGTATTTACCAGTCTTAGTGTCTCTCTATATAGTGAAAGTGTACATTGTTACATTATAATTAAAAACAGAATGGTGTTAGCTAATAAGACACACAAACACACACACACACACACACACACACACACACACACACACACACACACACACACACACACATATACACACACACACACACACACACACACACACACACACACACATTGCACATAATAACCTCTACAGATGAATTTATTACACTAAAGTGACTATGTCTATTATTTTCTGGTCCCTTTCTTTTCGCTTTCTGGAAAGTGCATTTGACATTTAACTGTTCAGTTTCATCACATGACATGCTTAATACAAAAAGTAAAGGCATGACACAAAGCATGTTAAATGCATTCATGATAAAGTTGTCAAACTGCTAAAGTATGCCGAGACATTGCCATCTGCTCCACTTGACCCCTTTTCACACAAAAACATGTTGAGTACAACAGATCCAGTTGAGCTTGTATGGTGCAAGTGAAGGTAATGAGTGCTTGCAGAGAGATTAGGGTGAAGTTAAGGCCAGTACTCTCACTGAAGGCTGCCGAGTTTGTATGTAGACCGCACCCTACTTACTGAAATATCGGTACTGTGGAGACAAGCCAAGCATAAGCACGATGCTGACGTGGACCAACAAACTTCACAATAGTCTTTTTCATTTCTGAAATCACTGCATAATCAAGATAAGCAATGACATGGAATCGAAAAGGAGAGGGAAGGACAAGTAGTGAGAATGTGAGTCGGAGGAAATTGTCTAGAGGATGATGAAGGATGAGAAATTACAGAATGCTTTTTGATCAGAGAACAAAAGTCTAACCCACTTATTATTTATAATAGACCATAGCGAGATGTCAAATCCCTGAAGAAAGTCTATACAGAGTACCTCACCTTGTATGCACTTTGTCTACACTTTCGACTCAGTTTCTCTGTGAAAAATCCCAGACACCCTGCTGGAAACATCAGTATGAATATAAATAGTATAACATTCATTGTGTCCTGAATGTCTGTAGAACTTCTGTAAGCTTCTGTAAAATGGTTTGAAAGACCAGTATGTTGCAAGAATAATGATCGTATTTCAATATAAAACACAGGACATCGACTGATTAAATCAGCAAATCTCTCGCTCGGTCTGTCTCATATATTTACCTAATTAATTACTATAAGTCAGCTCATGTACTCTTTCTGGTCTGAGTAATAAAACGACACCATGACCTGCTTAAAAAAAATTTCTCTCATCTGTTCATGGCACTGGACAAAAGCCATAACCTGAAGCTCCATTGTGAAAGAAAAAAACTTCAAACTGACGTCTCACGTTGTTGCTTATCTGTACCTTTTGTAAGCAAAAGATTTTATGGACTTGGACCTTCACCTTGGTTGAACACTCATGGTATTATATATAATGTTGACATATATGCTAATATACTAAGCAGAACTATTTGACCCTTTAAATGTGGTATGATGGCTTCCACATAAAAGAAGCTCTTGCCTTCTATTCATGCATGCCTAAATGCTCCCAAGCCATTTCTGACACATGGCAAGCTGCATCAAATACTCTCAATCGTGTGCAATGCCATTTAACCTACACAGAGGCATACACACCCTTCTGGCCTGTGGCCACTGAAAATATTGGCCTTAATTATGCTATAAATCAGGCTAAGCACTTTTTCCTCAGTCTGCGTGTGTGTCCGTCTGCATGCAGGCAGTGACGCCAGGTCACCAGCATGGGATTTAAAGCATAGAGTGATGTATGAGCATATCTGTGGCTGCCAGTACATGTGCATGTGTGCATTTGTGAAGCCCAAAACAGGTATCCCAACAGCTCTGTATTTCTTTTTCACTAGATTACAATATTGGAACTCAGTTAAATACGAGATGCATGACCATTCTTAGAAAACTATAAATGCTATAAATACACTAAAGCATATGTCTTTAGTATTATATTTTTTAACTTGCTTGGTCTCCATATATTATACAAGTGGCACACAAACAGTCCTTAATTAAAATGTTCTTATTTGTTCTCATTATTGACTCTTGGAACACTTCGGTATGTAATATGTTCCATAGTTGGCGTCCCGAATCTAAGTTATGTAGTAATGCAACAATTATCCTTCAATCCTTGTTTAATCATGCATGTAGCCATCATTATTAATTTTATACTAGCTGTGTTTCGGAATTTTCCCAGATTTTTTCCATTGAATCTTGGTGAATGCAGTAAATTGGCATTTGTTTCAGTGGCGTTATTGGCAGATGTGGCTGTGCTTTTTTTGTTTCTTATTGTTTTTTCCGTCTTTTACTAAACAATTTCAAACCTAATTCATTCACTGAGATTGTAAAAGTGGTCTACATTATGTGATTGTCTGATTCGTGTGGAACAAGGTTACTGTGTTGAGTTATTACAGCTGTAAATACGTTTCTTAACTTTAAGGTGTTTATTATTAACTTTTTACTTATTAACTTTTCACCCAATTGTCAAAAGATTTCGATCTCAGCCATCTTACAACTATCCATATCCAGCATTCCAAAGAGCATCACTGGCTCAGCTTTCAGTATTATTCTATTCCCTGTCAGTCAAAGTGAAAGACACTAGAGTTATAGGCATGTATACAGAGTAATGCATACAGGAATCTCTTCTTATCATATCTTATTGCATATTATTATTCTTTCCCTTTTTTATTTTAATATCACAGCGCAACAGTTCAAAAAGTTGAAGCTGTTGACATTGAGCGGTCATGTGAATTGGGTTGAAATTTAGAAGTGACAGAGTTGAGAAAACCCTGTGTAAGAATAACAGTTTTGAAAACAAGGACATCCTGTCATGATTAGTACTTAAGCATTATTGAGGTAAAAGGGTTGTTTTTCCAGTAGATATAACACTGTTTACAATTTTTTTTAAAAAAACTTATAGATTATTGTTTCCAATATCCTCTAACCATCATCTTGACTACATGATGAGAGTAACACTTCTCTGGCACAGACACACACTAAGCCCCAAGTGTATAAAACTGTATGAAGTACACGTGTTTCTCTCAGACCACTTTTCTGGTCATCTTGAGTCCAAATAGTGCACTCAGGACTGAATGTAGGGGTAGACACACAGTGAAATATGTGTCCACTGTGTGGATAGGTCTTAGCCAAAACCCTTGTGTTCTTTCTGTCAGAGATGTGGTGTATGTGGTCTGTAGACTCTCCAAATTCACCATCCTCAAAGCACTACACTGGTTACATGGTTAACGGGTCAACATTGTGGCACAGATCACACCCAGAATATTTAGGGAACATGAGGAAAATGTATGTTTTCTTGTCACGTGACAGTGTTGTGTAGCTTTCCAGTGGCATTTATGGATTATGGAATATGTGAAATAGTGTTAGGTCAAAAATATCAGTATTGATACAGTATGCATTAAGGCATAGAACATATTACTTTTATGACATTTTTATGTGTTTATTCTACATTATTCAAAAAATTATAAGCTTCGTTGCACTGCATTTAGCCCATGCACACCACATTTGGTGTTTGTAAGGCTGAGCCTGAATGCCTGAAAATAAGCACATAAGATTTTTCCAGTGTTTTGAAAACGGCCTTTTTCTCCCATGTGATTTGACTTTGAGAGTTTGATTCCCCCTCTCAGTGTATCTTAGCGGTTTTCCTTAACTTTGAACCAAGTGTACTGTGGCTTTCACATGGTTTCTCCTAAATTGCTGCTTTTAACGAGGGCCAAGTTCTTGCCTCGAATGATGACGTATTAATATTATGAAATATTAAGGCATTTATTACTCTACTGCTATTACACATTAGTCAAATTATCATCAAAACGCATATATTCCCTGTACAGAAAATTTAACTCTAAATATGCTCCAGTGAGAATGAGCCTGAGTGCTTGAATATCAGCACATAACATTTTTCTTGTTTTCAAAAACCTGGTTTTGTAATTTGACTTTAAAGATTTGATTCTTTTTCAGTGAATATTAGTAGTTTTCAGACGTTTCTTCCTCCCTAAGCTTTATTTTCAATGAAATCGTATTGTTTGTACTGATCCATAAAGGCAGCACCTGAAAATATAAGGCAGTAATGATACCAATACACCGAGCACTTCAACGCTTGCACCAAAACCTGTGCATTGGCTGTATTATGTTGGGAGTCAAGACAGCTAGATCCTGATTAATGACCAAGTCTTTCCGGATGTGTTCCTCCCAGACACATACCACAACTTTGGTGGGATTTTGTAACTGCTCATTAGTCATTTTTGACAGTGCATATTCTGAAGACTGAGCATTAAAAGCTCCATCTAAGCATCAGCATTAGATTCTGGATTGCTCTCCAGCACTACTGGGTATTTGTGGTTGTCAGAGAGGTCGTAATTGGCAGACAGCTCTTACCTTGGCCAGCCTATGAAAGCCACATTAAATAACAGCTCAGGCATTTACCCATAGGCCACCTTGTGCTCTGAGCTGTGGAGGCCAAACTCAGCTCTCAAGCACAGACCTCTAGACAAAGCCCACTTGTTTCCACTTCATCTTGGAAATGCCTGAAGGGTGGTTCCATCATCCTAATAAAGCAATGGATGAGCGGCTTCCAGACGTTCCAGTTACTTAGTAAACTTTTTTATCCACTTACAAAAAAATTCATCACCTATGTATAATGACCAGGCTGCATAATTTGATTGTTTCTTTAAGAATTTGGAAGACAGGAGAAGTTGGGAGACAGACATTATCTTTGGCCATGTTTGACAATAAAAGACGTCAGAGTCCAAACCACACTGGGTTTTAAATTCATATCTACTTCTAAGAAGGAAGCCATCTTGCTTCAAGTAAAAGAATGTTTATATGTTCATATGTTTATTGCATTACAAGAAAGGACAGCTAGGACTGCTTGAACTCATTCCCATTAGTGTTAGTGCACTAATTTTGTCAGCCCTGTTTCATTGCCTCCTTAATAAATTTGATAATGGAAAAACAGCCCTCCAAATTTCCCAGTCAAGAACTTTCATGGAGTCATTGCACAAAATCTTGCCTGCAATCAATGAGATCTTGTTCTCTTGCTATATTCGGTCTTAACGTCAGTGAGTAACCAGTCATTTTGGCACTTTTTACAGTCTTGACATGATATCTGATAGTTTGGCTCTTCTCTCTAGCTTAAAGGAGGGGAAGTCCTGCTTTTGTCATCTCTAAAAAGAGATGAAAAAATGTCTTAAATAAATATGATGTAGCAAGTGAGCTCTTCTGTTACCTTCTCCTGGGGTTTCACAGCTGGTCAGACCGCTAGCAGTGTTGTTCAAAATCCCACTTAAGCCTTTAACACAAAAGGAAATGTATTACAGAGAGACATAAAAGTCATTTCCTCACTTATGGGCTAGAGTTTTTCTCAACCCATGCTGAAGATTTGGGCAAACTGTGTTTATTATGGCACTGTTGTGTGAATATACAGTATATGTGTTTGAGTGAGTTTGCACAGTGGATCAGAACTTGCATGTGCAACTTCAGATAAAATAACAAGAACACCAAGATATCACATTCACTCTTTATTGTAGCCTTATTAAGGCTGGAGTAGTTTTGGCTGTGGTGGAGTATTCCCTGTCCACTTCAGTGTCTGATTGTTTTCCGGCTGTCCCTTCAATCCAACAGCAGGATAGTGCTGCTTGGTGGGAGTCAGTCTCTCGTGACCGTCTCAGATTGCCTGTGTTTTTTAGGAAACATTTGCTTTAATCCTTTACTTAGATCTAGTTTTGATTAAAAATATCTAAACAGAGTGTCCATGCATAACGTTTTCTTTCATTAAGCTATGGCTGAGGTTTAACCCTCTACCAGTTCCATGTTAGATAGTATGATGAAAAAATATACACAAAGAACAAGGTGTTTCCTCTATGTTCATACAGCATGGTTATGATGTATGACTATATTGATCATATTGTACAGCTGCTTAATCTGTGTGCCAATATTGTGGTGCTTTTTTGGCAAAAGGCATCCAGTACTCTTGCATGAGTGAAATAGTAATGGATGAAATACGGTCAGTGTTATCCCACGGCTGATTTTTCAAAGGCCACAGAGATGACTATAAAGGTTTTGTAAAGACAAAAGCACCACACAGGCTTGCATAGTCTTTCGTGTTAGCCGTATTGCATGAGTGCTCCAGTGTTGCAGGTGGTATTATTAAAAGTTCATGCCAAATGCCACAACTACTAGAAAAGGATTGCTTGCAGGACACACACACTGTGTGTAATGACCAGTTACAGGCTATTGTGTATATATATATATATATATATATATATATATCTAAAAGGATTTCACCCAGCTGCCGTGTGCACGACACGGCATGCAAAGCTTTTGTTACGACTCAAATTTGTTCTGCAATTACATCATGTTGCTTGTAGAAGCCAGATGAACATCATCTCCACACGAACAAACTCAAGCCTGTTAATGGTTGATATGAAAACCAGCTCTGGTGTAGATGACTTATTAGTTTTCAATATTTTTTCCTTTTAAACTATTAGGAAAAATTCCAAAGCAAAAGATAAAAGATTTACACTGTTGAATAACAGTTACATAATCTGACCCCCCTGGCTCTGTTGCGTGATCATCACTCCACAGGTTTCATGCTCCAGGCTGAAGCTTCCCAGACTCACAATAAACTGCTGCACCCACTGAACATACAAGACTAAAACATGAGCATCGCAGTTCATCTACTTTATGACTCATCCTTTGCTCCTACTCGTACAGTCTTAGTTTTAGTCTGATGAACAATGGCACAACATCATAAACTGTTAACAGACTGGTTTATAGCAGGTTTAACCATAATTGGCATAGTGATTTTTTTACAATTTTACTACCATACATGACTTTAAATATTTATATTATAGGTATAAACACTGATATTATTGCATTTAGTAGAAAATCAGAGGTGTTAGAGAAGTATTGGAATATGAAATCTGAGTAGAATTAAAAACAACAATAACAACAAAACATCCAAAACAAGAAAGTAAGATTTTAATAATAAGATTTATTGTCATTGTTGTTTTATGTGTCTGACTATTATATATACTTATATATACTTATATTGAGTGTCTGAAAAAAAATCTGGAATTTATTTCACATATTTTAAAACGTTGTGTCTAATTATCCTGTTTAGATATTGACGAGTGTGACGACGAGATGATCTGCGGCAAGCATGGCTACTGTGACAACACAGACGGCTCCTATTATTGTCAGTGTGACCAAGGATATATCAGTACACCTGAGGGCACAGATTGCGTTGGTATGGAAGCAGAAAATACTTTATTAATCGTTAACACGAGAAAGGGTTTAACTAACTGGACTGTGTTACAGATACAAATCTGTGTTGGGTTTTGTGTGTGTGTGTGCATGTATGTACAGATGCAGATGAATGTGAACTAAGTAGTGAGTTGTGTGGTGAGGCTCACTGTGAGAATGTAGAAGGAAGCTTTCTGTGCCTGTGCCCTACTGATGATGAGGAATTTGACCCCAGTACCACACAGTGCAAACCCCGCCATGATCACGAACACATGATCATACCAGGTACAGAATCATAAAAACACATGCAAGCATGCATACAAACCTTTTTTACGTTGTGTGTAAGATAATGTGTAAGACATTGCTCAATTTCACAAACAGGTGAAAACAATTTGTAATTTCAATATTCCTATAAATCTCAGTTACACACAGAACACATTGTGTAAGAGTGTCCAGGTTCTTTTACTTGATTCGATATTCCATACTGTGCATGCTGCAGAGGTGCAGCCTAAAGCCAAGTTTCAGTCAAGTTAATTCTGCTTTAGGGTGAGCTGTTGGCACTTCATATGTGGAAACTAACAGCCTTGAGCAGAAGCAGACTACTGACCAGCAATGCACTTTGGAAAAGATTTTAGCAGTAACTTTACCTTGTGGTGTGAAATTTGCATGTGATAAAGATAACAGAAGAGTGTATGATTTAAAAAAACTCAAAATGTTCTAAATCTCTTGATATTCCAATCAACTGATTAAAAAACAAGATTGTTGGCTCTGTCAGTTGTTCAATCTGTTGTGTAAATATGGCGAGATGCCATAGAACATTGATCGGGTCATTCAGGCTGTGTTTGAAATATTCAGTAAATATTACAGCATTGAGTGAGCAATGATTCCAGTTTCCTGTGACACTGTTGAATTCATCAGGCCTAGAGAGCAACTGCATTTTCATATTTCAAGGACTTCAGTTTAATCCCAAGATTAGTGCATGGATTTACAGCATACAAACTGCTTTAAAGTGCCTCTCTGTCTTGTAGCTTTCTGACTGGTGTTCTTTATATGTCAATGTAATGTCCTGCTCCTCCCCATGATGCCGTAGATGACGAACAGAGGAAGGATTGCTACTACAACCTAAACGGTGCCAACTTCTGTGAAAATGTGCTCTCCAGAAATGTCACCAAGCCGGAATGCTGCTGCACCGTGGGAGCAGGTTGGGGAGACAACTGCAATATACACCCATGCCCACAAAGTGGTCAAGGTAGAGTACCACCATTAATTTTGGTGTGTTTTTATTGTCCACAACTTTTCGCTTTAAATATACCAATCGGTGAATGTGAATTTGTCTTCTGGAAGTTATTTTGAATGTTTATCTTCTCAGTGGAATATTCTGAGCTGTGTCCTCATGGTGCTGGCATTCTTCCCATCATCACTTCAGTCCAAGGCATCAGTCAGCTCCTGACTAGAGGTATTTTTGCATCTGCAGTGCTTTCTATTTAACTTAAGTGTTATCAGATTATCAATATCCTGGCATGACCAGAATAAGTCTTTTAATATTGTAGCAAAGATTAGAGTTCAGAAGATGATACTTACATGTTCAAGTACAGGAACTCATGGCATTTTCTGGATTTATATATATATACACACAATTATTGTCATATTTCCAGTTGTCTGTCTGTCTATGCATTCAGTACAGTATATGAGATCTTCCTTGTTTGAGGTATTTTAAGGTTATTTTAGGCATCTGTATCAAGCAGGACTAGATTGTCTACATTAGATGTATCCCCGTTGGTGATGTTGGACATTAAGGTTTATTTGTTTGGTTCCAATGGAAAACTCTAAATATTGTACAAATCCAGACAAAGACATTGCTGCAAGGATCAGAAGAAGCTAAAGAGAAGCTTGTTATTTTAAGATAACATTTTGTTTGAGACTTACGACTCAAGACCAAGACAATATTGAGACAAAACTGAGTCAAGACTAGACCATGGTAATGATCAGGATGATCAGGATTGATAAGTAATACAATGAAAGTACCTAAACTACCTGTTTGTTATCATAAGTTATTTCTTTTTCACATTTTGGACTTGGCCATGTATTTAACCAAATTTATCACAAAATATGCATCGATAGAAGTGTTGACACCACTGTGGTTCTGGCATTGAGTGCCAAAAGTTTAATTTTATTAATTAATAGTGTGACTATTACAGCCATCTTGAAAGTCCTCAAATAAACACCGTCATTTCTAATAGCAGGGAACGTTCAACTATTTTCTCTAGAATAAATCCCTCATGTTCTCATGGTTAAACTCTACATATTTGATCATATGTGTATATAGATTTGATCAATTAGATTGAAGAGATATTTATAGTATGTTTTGAATGACATCATTTCGACAATGTGCTTTTGTCCACAGATGCAGATGAGTGTGAAATGTTTGGTCCAGAAATTTGTAAAAACGGTTATTGTGAAAACGCCTACGCCTCGTACAACTGCTACTGCCATAGCGGATATTACTATGACAACTTCCGTATGGAGTGTGTTGGTAAGTCATTTTAATCCATTCTGTTAAAAAACAAGCAAACAGATAAAACTAGGTGTTTTAATATGTTAAGGTGCTACATAGTACTTTCATTTTAGGAAGCATTTCAATGCACATACACTGCTTTAGAGTCTAACCAAAAAAAAAGATGAAGGACATACACTGCCCCACTAACTCATGCCATGTTTTTCATATAAAAAGTAAATGATTCTGTTGTTCTGGTAGTGCATTGTAGATTGTCCTTGTAGACAGTCACAGCACGTCACATCACATCAAGGAAATGCATTCGGTATAAGCTTGTACTCTGCACATGTGCCTTAGATGACGATGAATGTAAGGAGGTGAATCTGTGTGAACATGGAGAGTGTGTGAACACTCCTGGCTCCTTTAACTGCTTCTGCACTCCTCCACTAATCCTGGATGACACACAGCGTCGCTGCATCTCTGCCAACAGCACTGAGGGTAATACAAATCCATTATACAAATTCAAATATATAAAAAAATAAACATACACACTCATCAGCCATAACATTGTATCCATGAAACATGACTGATGAGTAGTGAATAACTTACGTTATAATAATCCGTTATATGATCCTTTCATTGCAAGTGATATTTTGTGAGGTAATCTTACATAATGTAATAATTTCATTTGACCCGTCCATGAGTTTAATGTAAATGCTGATACCTGCTGTACAGTATGTATATATATACATTATACTCTTGTATCTCTTTCTGCCTATAGGTTCTTTCCTTGATGAGGACTTTATTCACACAGACATCTGCTGGCGGGACCTTAAACCTGATACCACATGCATTAATCCAATGCTTGGTATTTCAACTACCTACACTGAGTGTTGCTGTCTCTATGGTGTTGCCTGGGGACCACAGTGTGCATTTTGCCCTGAAAAATCTTCCGGTGATTTTTTTAAATACTTATTTCTAGCTATGCACAAGTTTATGGAAATGTTAAGCTTACTCTATAGAACCCAGACAGTCTAACATAAGCTTACACAACTAATACAAAATGTGATGTGTCTCCATACAGATGCTTTTGCTATTTTGTGTAACCTGGGTAATAGAGACAGCCTACGGGAGCAACCAGGCTTTGAATATGGACCTGAATCGCCACATGAGGGACCCAATGGTTCACCGTACTGGGGTAACTATGGCGTTTTGGGAGGTGAGACCTTCTATGGAGCTGAAGGTCCTTTGAGTGGTTCCATTGCAGGTCACTCAAATGACTACAGCTCTAGAGAGGAAGGACCAGTACCTATGCCCAGACTCAGAGAGCACCAGCCACCCCGCCGAATTGACCCTTACAGAGGTAGCTTCATTTTTCCTTAGGAAAAACATACTGGTGCATGAACATTTAATCATATTTAAGTACTACTGTAGTAGTGATGGATTTTTTTTTAATCAAGCACAAGCTCTTCATAATCACAGTGTGAAAGTGTCAGTGATTCCATCCAGTCTGCTATTTTTCTTTCAGACCATAGTGCAGGATTTGAGGGTTTACAGGCAGAAGAATGCGGCATCTTGAATGGCTGTGAAAATGGCCGATGTGTCCGTGTACGAGAGGGCTACACATGTGACTGCTTTGATGGCTATGAACTAAACTTAAGCAAGATGGCGTGTATTGGTAAAGCTATATATTCTCTCATTTATTTCTCTATCATTCATATATTTTATACTTACTTTATACTTGCTTTTATATAGTGTATATGTATTTTTGGGAAGGGAAACGAGTAAAGAACGAGGGATAGAACTAATCCACAATGATAGAATTTAGATTTGTTATACTGTATATTATATTTACAATATAAGTGATTTTTATATGAAATACATAACTCTCAAATCTCAACTCTGAAGCGCTCTAATCAAAAGAAAGTTAATTATTTTTGAAACACAACCAGGTTGTTAACAACCAGGTTGACAAAGTGAAAGGAAATACTCACACTTAGCTAGGAAGGTTTAGACTTTAGTAATACTGACTTTTTATAGTAAAATATTTTCATGCTGTTTTGCTGAAACATACTGTAGTTATTTTTGCTTAAAGTAAAGATGTCTTGCCTTTACTTTAGTCACTTCAGAGATCAGTCACAGTGAGTTTTCCCAGGCCACCTTGCATAATGTTTTATAGTCATTTCATTAATGATTGTAGATTATATCAAAATTTTACTTTGTTTGACCTTTTATATTTACAGCAGTCTAGACTCAAACTAAAAAGTGCTATAAAAATAAAGATTATTATCTTTCTCCATCACACTTCAGCACCAGAATTCTTGAAGGTTAAATGTTATGTATACAGTATACACCCTGAAACAAAGCAAAAGATTAAGGCAAACCTAATGCTTGATGTGAAATTAGTTATGCAGTACATTGAAGCATTGCTATATTCCCACATACCTGACACACAAATGCTGGTATTCTATTTAAAAAAAAGCTGAGGGTTTAGAGGATTAGGATATTGGCACAGACAGCAACATAAAAACATGACATTTAACTTTAATGGCAAAACTCCCTTATTAGAAACGCTATGAAGAAGGTTATTGTCTATAACTTCTATCCATGAATAGAGAAAAAAAGAGTAAGAATTGGATCATGTGAAATCTTGTGTTTTAAGAGGATGTGACTGAGGCAAAGGTTGCGTGTATTTCAGGCCACTCACCCTCAATCACTTTTCCAGAATTCGTCCATGATACACACTCCTGGATGTCTCTCAAGAATGCTTCTCGTTATGTGTTCAGCCAATCACGGGTGCTGACAGTAATGCTCTTACATTAGTTCCTGTGAATTGCAATTGGGAATAAATGATCAAAGTGTTCTCTGCTCCATGTCTAAGCTCAAGCAGCATGCCATCGAGCCAAAATCCTTGATTTACAGTCACCTTGTGTAGTATGTCGATATCTCACAGTTGAAATGTGTTGTGTTTGATTTGTAGTGGAAATTCAGAATGTGCTACATACCTCATCATTTAAGAAGCTGCTTCTTAAATAACAAGCGCACTGCAATTATGAATCTGAACCAGTTAGATGTGACACTAGCTTTATTAACAAAAGTATTGCATAGTTTTAAATCTTTAATATAAACAGGATTCCACGTCTTTTTCCTTTTGAGTGTTTCTGAAAATTATGAAATAATGAGAGATTTCTCAATGTCTGAGTACTGACTCAGTAAATTTGGTTTCAAATTTACTGCATATTCATACCTCAGTTGGCAATTATGTTTTGATTAAGTTTTACTCTTCCGTCATCTGTGGGCTGCTTCAGAATCTATTCAGACTGGTTTTAGTCAGTTTTTGGTAGTGTGTTTTATTCAAACTCATCCAAGACTCACCCGATATAAGCTGCAAATCATAATCCTTTTCCAGCCCTTTTACTATCCATATCCAGTTTTGCTTCAGCTGAGTAATTTTTTTATCTACATACCTCTTACATTCAGCTTGATTCTCTTTTGTCACCTCTTCCTCTTTCAGATATAAATGAATGTGAGGATATCAGTGACAAAGTGGAGCTGTGTAAGAACGGAGTGTGTTCCAATACAGAGGGATCATACAAATGCACTTGCCTGCCAGGATTTTTGGCTTCTTCTAAACCCCACGAGTGTATCCCAGAAGACAATGACTCTGTTGCCCAGACTGTGGGATATTGATGCTCTCTCTCACTCATTCACTCTCTCTCTCTTTCTCTCTCTATCTGTCTCTCTCTCTCTCTCTCTCTCTCTCTCTCTCTCTCTCTCTCTCTCTCTCTCTCTCTCTCTCTCTCTCTCTCTCTCTCTCTCTCTTCCCTACATCATTTCTCTAAATGACTGACACTAAACCTGCATCAGTGAAGCCGAGCCAGCTGAGCTCCAAACATACACACACACTGACATTTACACACAAATACAAGCCCTTTCCATCTTGTACATAATGATTGCTTTTTAAAGAAAACAAGTTGAAGTGTGTCTCGGTTTTTGATTGGTTCTCGAGCATAAAGTGATATGCACAGCTTTCTGAATGTTACTCAAATGGTGATTACATGTACTTCATTTAGAATTTATACACATACAGTAACTTGTTATCGGAGGTCATTCCAGCTCAGGATTGTGGGTCGAGGCTTCATTGACAGGGTTTGGGATTGTTGTACAGATCTAGTACTATGTATTTAATTTGGTTTGTTATATATTCTAATAAACTCATTCAGTACACTCAATATTTTGTTTGATCAAAAAAAAAATACAAAAAAGATACAAAAAAATATGATTAACCCTGTAGATTTATAGATCTCTGTACAAATGTTTTGTAGCACTATCTTTTATGTATGGAAAAAAAAGGTTTACACTGTATCAGATAAAGTGTATGTATCCTGCCCTGTGGAGCAGACTATGAAATGTTATTTTATGGAATGAGTGCACTTTTTAACTAACGTTATGTGGTGCCTTCAATCCAGTGAACACCTAGTTCAGCAACACATTAATGTGTGTCACATTTGCTTGATAATTACATAGTCTACTTTGAACTGAAATACTTGCATCCATTATTGCTGGCTAGACATTCAACAGATTTAAAGTTGCCTTAAAGACAATGCAAACCACTTTTAAACGAAATATTATTTCCTGCCGTTGAGCAATATGACATGTATACTATAACACATTAAACATTTTACTACTTGGATTATAGCAGCCTGAATATTACAGAACAGCAGATAGACAAATTATTATTGAAATACATTTGTAATAAATAGTAGTGTTAAGCTACAGTGAGCCACCAGAACAGCTTCAATGAACCATGGCACAGATTCTACAAGTTAACTAGAACTGTGATGAACACCATTTCTCTGAAAGGTGTTTCTTTCGTTTGTTGTTTTGAAGATGGTGGGATAGAGCACTGTTTAACATCAGCCTCTAATCAGGATAGAGATGTTTCAGCATAGAATAAAGGTGATCTGTCAGAATCATGTGGTATTGATGTGCAACGTGATGTTCACTCTAACCGAATAGCTGGATCCAAACCATGCTCGCAAACTACCGCACACAGCATAACTCTTTTTTTCCCTTTAATATGGCACCTGTCTATATATACCAACATCACTTGATAGAAACTGATGATCATTTCTCCATATAGAAAAAGACAAATTATATGTGTCTGTACTCGCTACCATTTTCAGTGGAGTCTCAATGGACACTGTGCAACCCGTGCTCGGTTTATGTATTGAAAAGAAGTCTCCATCACCTTTAATTTTTGGTATTTTGGAAGGCAATTTTAAACTTATGAAGATGGTTACGAGTAGGCTGTAGGAATGAGCCCTTATTTTGGTGGTCCACCCTGTTTTGTTCATTCCATTTGATTACCTCTGACTGTAGTTGTTTCCGGACAATAAAGTCTGAAAAATGACGTTGTGTCTTTTGTGATTTTTGTATGAATACCTTCTAAATATGCTTAAAATCCAAGATCAGGCTAACTAACACAAACAATCTATGATCATACAAATTAGATGTCCTGTATATTTACTGTTGCTGGCTGTAGCACATGCTTTTCTGATGCACATTCTTATTCTTATGACCCCCAGCAACTGGTACCCACAGGAAATGGAGAACACCATTGATAACTTCGGCATTTTCTACTATGCTTGTTCAATATGCTACTTAATTAAGTAATATCATATAATTCGCACCGGACATGTATCTGAAGCTTTTTCTTCACATGAATAAGAGTTGACATTTATGTTTCACATGAATAAGAGTTGACATTTATGTTTCCATTTTAAACAGGATTTAAATCCAAAACCACAACATTTACTGACAACTCATGAACAAATAGAAACACAAAATATTAAGTAAGAGTGTTGGTGGACTTGATAGAAATTCACAGAAATTACACAGTCACACTTTGTGTGAATTTATTTTTAAATCATAATCTACAAGTATATCAGACAAGATGCCACTGTTGGGCCTTTGAGCAAGGTCCATATCTCTATCTGCTCCAGGGTTAACCGTATCATCACTGACCCTATGCTCTGATGTCAGCTTTCTAAAAAGCTGTGATATGCAATAAAACAGTGTATCACTGTGCTATAATGTATATATGATGAATAAATGCCTCTTCTTCCCCATGTTTTACTGATGCTAAAATCTTTAAGCTTTTTTTTTAAGGGAACAGCAGGTATGAATATGACTTGGAATAAGTATGTATTCTGCACACGTGCCTAGGGTGATGAATGTAAGGAGGAGAATCTGTGAACATGGACTGTGTGAGCTTTAACTGCTCCTTTAACTGCTTCTGCACACATTCATTTTCACAGCATCTCTGCCAACAGCACAAAGGGTGAACCTCTGAGCTCTCATTCACTCATATGTGATATGATGCTAATTGTCTTGTAAAAAACAATACATTCATATAACAGCATTGATGTTTTGTGTAAATGTCTTTTCTCATACTTTATATTGATACAGACATCTGCTGGCATACATCTCGGGAATAATTCTCAGGAATTAATCCCCTGTTTGGTATATGGAATTAACTAAAAGCAGTGCTACAGTCGCTGTGGTGTCACAGTGTGCCTTATGCTCTAAAGATTCATCTGGTGTGATGTGTCTCCATACATTTACAGCATTTGGCAAACACACATATCCAGAGTGACTTACATTATCTCATTCTTATACAACAACTGAGGGTTAAGGGCCTTGCTCAGGGGCCCAACAGTGGCAGCTCAGTGAGCCTGGGATTGAACTCACATCCTTCTGACTAGTAGCCCAACACCTATACCACTAGGCTATCAAATGCTCATACAGAGAATCTGTAGCCTGTCTAACAGAGGCTTAGACAGTTTACAGAATATAGACTCAATGGTCTATAGAGCTTCCTGACATTTGCTGATTGACAAGTATTGTCTGTGGCTCAGAGGAAACAGATGAGGCATGGCCAAGCATAACAAATGCCATGTACTTTTACATACAAGTACATACAAAGCAAAAGAGTAAGCAAAACTAATGCTTGTTCTGCTATGTTCTCACATGCCTAACTCACATTTGTTGAATTTCTGTTAAAAAAGCTATGAGGGTTTGGAGGATTAGAAGTCTGGCACAGGCAACAGTGCAAAACAACTTGAAATTTAACTTCATGTAAAATCTTAAACACCTAAGATCAAAAACACTAGTGTTCAAATTTTATAGGGCTCTAATAGGATGTGCCTGAGGCAAAGGTTGCGTGTATTTCAGGCCACTCACACTCAATCACTTTTCCAGAATTCGTCCATGATACACACTCCTGGATGTCTCTCAAGAATGCTTCTCATTATGTGTTCAGCCAATCACGGGTGCTGACAGTAATGCTCTTACATTAGTTCCTGTGAATCCGAATTGGGAATAAATGATCAAAGTGTTCTCTGCTCCATGTCTAAGCTCAAGCAGCATGCCATCGAGCCAAACTCCATGATTTACAGTCACCTTGTGTAGTATGTCGATATTTCACAGTTGAAATGTGTTGTGTTTGATTTGTAGTGGAAATTCAGAATGTGCTACATACCTCATCATTTAAGAAGCTGAATGTTTACTGGAAATGCATTGCTATTATGAATCTGAACAAGTTAATTTAAGGTCCTTTAATAATATTGGAAATAAAGTCATAAAAATCATATGAAAGAGATGCCATGTCTTCTTCATTTTGGATGTTTCTGATAATTAGGTCTCCCTCTAATGACTTTTGGGTGGTCGTATTAGTTATCTTGAATTATAGAATTAAAATTGACCCTTGACCTTGAGATGATTCATGAAATCTTATAATATTCACAGCGATATCAATAATCATCAGTAGATTCTAGTAAATGTAAAAGTTTATGCCTGCCTTTTTAGAACCTGTAAAAAGGTCAAAGTAATATTATTCCCTGCATCTTTCTTGTTTGGTAGCCATAGCAACAATCATGCCAAGCACCGCTAGTGACGACTAATAAAGATTGTTTACTTATTTTGAACTCACACACTGCAAATTCAGAATTCATATTTTAATGTATTATTTCAGCTAAATTACACATATTTAAAGTAACCGTGTGATAACACCTTAACACGGACATGTACCCATCCTCCTGATGTTCCTATTTCTCATTTTACTTTTAATAAATATATGTGCAAATGTTTCTATGAGACAAATGAAAATAAATTTCCCCTGGATGTACGATCACCTGTAAATGATCAGATGTGTGGATGGCACAACTGATTTGCATTCGGTGACACCCACAAAATTCTATAAAAGGTTCTGAGCATTAAATGATGAGTAAACAGTAAAATAAAAGAACATTCCAAGAGATACTGGTGTAAATTTACTTGACTCACATATAACCTAGAGCTTAATAAGAGAAAGGTGAATTAGATATGAATTAACTGATGGAGGGGAAAATAATATGAAATGTTGTGACATGAAAACAGAGAAAAAAGTATTGACTATACCCTGGTGATCGTGAATGCAAAGTACATCATGCAGGAAAAACTGCTGTCTGTTCACTTGTAAAGTGTATCAGTGACTCTTGGCTAGAGATTTCCCACACACCAATGCATGCTCCCTAACCCAGTATTGGAATAGGAACGAGGAATGAGAGTGTTAAAGGACATTGACTGTCACAAAGCACACTGGGGAGTAAACAGCACATTGTGGTTTGAGACTTTGGTCACTTAGTGAAAGACAGTTTCTCGACAGTGAAAGACCTCGGTGTTATACTAGACAGTAACTTGTCTTTTAAAAATCATATCGCCCATACTACCAAAACAGCCTTCTTCCACCTTAGAAACATTGCCAAGCTGAGAAACATCCTGTCTGTATCTGATGCTGAGAAGCTAGTTCATGCGTTCATGACCTCTAGACTGGACTATTGTAATGCATTACTAGGTGGTTGTCCTGCATCTTTAATAAATAGGTTACAGTTAGTCCAAAATGCAGCTGCCAGAGTTCTCACTAGGACAAGAAAGTATGACCATATAACCCCAATTTTATCATCTCTACACTGGCTACCTGTTAGGTATAGAATTGACTACAAACTGCTGCTACTTACGTACAAGGCTCTTAATGGTTTAGCTCCCATGTATCTAACTAGTCTGCTAACACGTTACAATCCTTCACGCTCTCTGAGATCACAAAACTCAGGGCTTTTGGTAGTTCCCAGAATATCTAAGTCTACTAAAGGTGGTAGAGCATTTTCTTATTTAGCTCCCAAACTTTGGAATAGTCTTCCTGATAGTGTTCGGGGCTCAGACACACTTTCCCAGTTTAAATGTAGATTAAAAACTCATCTCTTCAGTCAGGCGTACACATAATACATCCCATAATATCATGCACCAGTACATCAGACCAGCACATTTTTATGAACGGCAGATATGTTAATCCCTTTCCACTGCTTTTCTCTTTGTACCCATCCCGAGGCATCCAGACACTGTACCAGCTCCCATCGTCCTCTGTGGGACGAAGCCTTTGGACATCCACTGAGCCGAGGCCGACTCTAAGAATCCTGAGACATCTCCAGTTAGACTCTGTGGTACTCAGAAGATCAGAGGTCCTTAAACCTCACACCAATACACCATTTGTTTGACTGTATATTACAATCACACCCCCAGTGTCACCCATATGAGGATGGGTTCCCCCTTGAGTCCGGTTCCTCTCAAGGTTTCTTCCTTTACCAATTTAAGGGAGTTTTTCCTTGCCACTGCTGCCTGAGTCATCTCAGACTTGCTCATAGGGGAATAAATACATACACACTGTGAACTATATACATCTAATAATAATCTAGAATTTTTATTCTGTTAATTCTTATTTCTTTTATTATTCGTTATTTCCTTTATCATTAATTATGTCTACCTTCTGCTTTATGTTTATGTTCTGTAAAGCTGCTTTGAGACAATGTCTATTGTAAAAAGCGCTATACAAATAAACTTGAATTGAATTGAATTGAATAGTGCTAAATATTATTTAGTGTTACACAAACATTAAAAGATACAA